>NW_012103543.1:3460220-3461954 GCF_000951045.1 Mandrillus leucophaeus
TTAGCCAGGATGGTCTCGATCTCCTGACCTCGTGATCCGCCCGTCTCGGCCTCCCAAAGTGCTGGGATTACAGGCTTGAGCCACCGCGCCCGGCCTTGAGCTCTAATTTCTGACATTAACAAGTCAGAATATGATATTGGGAACAGAAAGGGAAATATTACGTCTCTGAGTCGAATGTGAATCTAAAATTCATTAATTTTTCTTTAATTTTTTCTTTATCTACTAGTCCTGGACAGAGACTTAGGTTGTTTCCATAGTTCGGCCATTGTGAATAATGCTGCAATGAACATGGGAGCACAGATAGCTCTACAACACGCTGATTTTATTTCCTTTGGGGTACACATTCAGAAGGAGGATTGCTGGGTCATATGGTACTATGGTAGGGAAAAGTGATTGTAAAGTAGTACTCATCATTTCCGGACGTCCGAACATCATCTGGCATTAAAATAGTGAGAGAGAACTCGGAGCTCACAGTGGGGTTAAAGAGTAATTAAAATACCTCCAGTGATGGAAATCCCACTTTAATTCCATCGTTCAGCTTAGGTACACCAGTCAGACCTGCTGTCTTGCTTCACTAAGAAGAGGGCATGTCACTGTTTCAGTAAAACAGACAGAATAAGACTGATAGAGTGTATGTCCTTGGCAATATAGAGTTTAATTATGGAGTACAATAAGATTTCAGACTACCTTAAGATGAGGATTTGCACTGTTATAGCTTAGTAACTTCTGTTTCCAGAGAGGTGTAAATTGGTTATGACCTTGGAGTCTTTATATTACAGTTACATATTTTCTTAATACAAGATTCATAAATGCAGTTCTTATCAGAGTAAACTTTTAAAACTTCCGAAAGAAACCCCTCGTAATTAGAACAGTTGGAAGATGCTGTACTCAGCTCCTATATTTTATTTATAACAGAGAAGAAAGATATTCAAGACACTGGATCAAGACTGTTCAAATTTGAAACACACTTACCATATGTGTAATGTTGACCTGGTAACTTCACTTCGTGGTGCTTCAGTGTCATCTGAAAAGTAAGAATGGAAATAATACATAAGGTTTATAGTGAAGATTAAGTTCGAGAACACGTATGAAAAACTGGGAACAGTGCCTGGCACTTAATAAGTTTTCAATAAGTTATAGCTGTTACTTTTACTTTAATTTTATATAGTATATACTGAAGGCACACAACATGATGTATTGATAAACATGTGCACAGTGAAATGATTGCTACAGTCAAGCATATTAACATGTCCATCTCCTCACATGTATATTTTCATTTTGTAGTCAGAACACCTGAATTCTGCTCAGCAGATTTTCAGCATACAATAAAATAAATACTCAAGAAGAGCAACTGCAAGACACATAATTGCCAGATTCACCAAAGTTGAAGTGAAGGAAAAAATGTTAAGGGCAGCCAGAGATAAAGGTCGAGTTACCCACAAAGGGAAGCCCATCAGATTAACAGAGGATCTCTTGGCAGAAACTCTACAAGCCAGAAGAAAGTGGGGGCCAATATTCAACATTCTTTAACAAAAGAATTTTCAACCCAGAATTTCATATCCGGCCAAATTAAGCTTTATAAGGGAAGGAGAAATAAAATCCTTTACAGACAAGCAAATGCTGAGAGGTTTTGTCACCACCAGGGCTGCCCTACAAGACCTCCTGAAGGAAGCACTACACATGGAAAGGAACAACTGGTACCAGCCACTGCAAAAACATGCCAAATTGTAAAGG
>NW_012103543.1:3462004-3464052 GCF_000951045.1 Mandrillus leucophaeus
ATATTAAGTTAATAGCCTTCTAGTTCTTTTAAAAGTACTGTTGCTTATATTTTAATTTTCCCATTATTTTTGATATGTTTTATATATTAATGAATGTAGTCACTTTAATATACTTTCTAGAAATCACATTTCTTTCAGCATTCTTTTTTGAAATCTACAGTTATATATTGATATAATTTATTTCCTACAAATAATATATAGTATTTAATTGTAGGAACAGATTTAATTTTATTTGCTCATTTTTTTTCTATTAGTTATTTCAATTGCTTTGTCATTTTACATATTGTAAACAATAGTGATAAAAAATACTTGTATGTGTCTCTTTGGTATGATTTTCAAGACATTCTTCGCAAGGAATCTTAGTTTGTCATAAGCATGTACACTTAACTTTTTTATTTTTTTAACTTTTATTTTAAGCTCAGGGATATAAGTGCAGATTTGTTACATAGGTAGACGTGTGTCGTGGGGATTTATTGTACAGATTATTTCATCATCCAGGTATTAACCTAGTAGCCATTAGTTGTTTCTCCTGTTCCTCTCTCTCCTTTCATCTCCACCCAAAAGTTCCCATTGTGTGTTGTTCCTCTGCATGTGTCCATGAGCTCTCATCGTTTAGTTCCCACTTTCTCAGTGTGAATGTGTGATATTTGATTTTCTGTTCCTGAGTTACTTTGCTATCTATAATGGCCTCCAGCTGCATCCATGTCCTTGGAAAGGACATGATCTCATTCTTTTTTATGACTGCATAATATTCTATAGTGTATATGTACTACATTTTCTCTATCCAGTATCTTACTAAGGACATTTAGGTTGAATCCATGTGTTTGCTATTGTGAGTAGTGCTGCAATGAACATACATGTGCATGTGTCTTTATAATGGAATGATTTATATTCCTTTGGATATATATACAGTAATGGGATTGCTGGATCGAATGGTATTTCTGCCTTTAGGTCTTTGGGAAATCACTACACTGTCTTCCACCATAGCTGAGCTAATTTACACTCCCACCAACAGTGTATAAACATTTCTTTTTCTCTACAACCTTGCTAGCATCTGTTTTGTTTTTTTTTTTTTTGACTTTTTAATAATAGTCATTCTCACTGGTGTTAGATGGTATCTCATTGTGTTTGTTTGTTTGTTTGTTTTTGAGACAGAGTCTCTGTCTGTCAACCAGGCTGGAGTGCAGTGGAACTATCTTCTCACTGCAACTTCTGCCACGTGGGTTCAAGCAATTATCATGACTCAGCCTCCTGAGTAGCTGGAATTACAGGTGCACACCACCATGCCTGGTTAATTTTTGTATTTTTAGTAGAAATGGAATTTCGCATGTTGGTCAACCTATTTTTGAACTCCTGACCTTAATTGATTCGCCCTCTTTGATACCCCAAAGTACTGTGATTACAGTTGTGAGCCACTGCATCCGACCTCATTGTGGTTTTAATTTGCATTTCACTAATGATCAGTTATGCTGAGTTTTTTTTCTTGCTGACCACATGTATGTTTTCTTTTGAAAAGTGTCTGTTCATATCCTTTGTCCACTTTTTAATGTTTTTTTGTTTTCATAAATTTAAGTGCCTTATAGATGCTGATTATTAGACTTTAGTCAGATGCATAGTTTGCAAAAATTTTCTCCCATTCTATAAATCGTTTGCTTACTCTGTTCATATTTTCTTTTGCTGTGCAGAAGCTTTTTAGTTTAATTAGATCCCATTTGTTAATTTTTGCTTTTGTTACAATTGCTTTTGGCGTCTTAGTCATAAAACTTTTGCCCTTGCCTATGTTCTTATGGTATTGCCTAGGTTGTCTCCAAGGATTTTTAAACTTTCCTTTTGGTTCATCATGGGTAATTTTTTTGTTGTTTTCTAGCTTTTTTAGTTGAATGTGTAGTTCATTTAGTTCATTTATTGATTTTTATAAATGTATTTAATGCATTCAATATCCTGTATTATCATATTTACAAATTTTGATAATTTTTGCATTTATAATATTTCAAATAAAAATAATTTATAATTCCATTCTTAATTTTTTAAATTGTAAACAAGCTTTT
>NW_012103543.1:3465042-3468214 GCF_000951045.1 Mandrillus leucophaeus
CACACTGCCCTATCCCTGGTACAAAGGTGTTGATTTTATTTCCTTGGTGTATTTACACAGAAGGATAATTACTGAGTCATCTGGTAGTCTTATTTTTAATTTTTTGAGAAACCTCATACTGTTTTCTATAATGGCTGTATCGATTTATATTCCCCCCAACAGTGTTGGTTATCTTTGCTTCACACCTTCACCGACATCTATCTGTGGACTTTGTGATAATAGGCATTTTGACAGATGTGAAGTGATACCTCTTTGTGGTATTGATTTGCATTTTCCTGATGATTAGAGACACTGAACACCTTTTCACATACCTGTTGTACTATTGTGTTTCTGAAAAAAGAGCCATTTTATCTCTTATATAAATCATTTTTTTACTATTGAAAATTTATAACAAATATATGATATATTTGATTTCATAGTCGGTAAGAGATTAGAAAGATTAAATAATATAATTAGATATACATTTGGAGGTGGGGGAGGACCAAAAAAGGTGGGTGAGTTCCCAAAGATAGAAGAAAGAACAAGTAGCTGTCAGTTAATAGAGGCACATAAAAGTGGACAAAATTAGTACGAAAATTACAAAGGCCTGCATTTGTAGGTCATCTCAGGCCATTTAGTTTAAAAGGCGTAACACTATTTCAATGTTTACTATGGGAATGAAAATAATAAAATAGAGTAAATATTATTTTAAAATGAATTTCTTGAGTTATCAAAATAGCTTAAGTTACGTTCAGTGCATTATGTTACAGAATAGAAATATATCTCTAAAATATTTCAGTGAGGGCTTATTTCAGACTTTGTTTATTAAAGAAAATTACCTATGCAGATGCAATTTTGCCTTACAAAATCACATGTTGCCTTTGTACTTAAATAACCTGTCTCTTCCCTGCCCTTGCATTTCCTGCCTATTCTGGTCTCACACCCCGCTGCAAGTTCCCCTTCAGTTACACCTGGGCATCTCCAGCAGCTGTCTCCTGTGCTCGCTTCTCCAGTTCAAGGCCATGGTGTTTTATCTGCTCCAGTGCCACTCAAGGGTATCAATACTAAGTCGTCTCCTGTCTGAGAAGCTACATGAAGTCACCACCAATCTCCTGGGATTCACCACGAGCCGGATACTCACGGCAGAGACATTCCCTCTCCACCTCCATCACCACTGTTGTCCTAATTCCTCAGAAACACTGCTCACTGGAGGCCACAATGAGTTAAAGCCCCACTGTGCCCATGATCCTTCATGCTTCTTCTCTCAATATATTTTTCAGAAGTTGTACATAATTTACTGAGAACTTATTATATACTATACATATTATAGACATGAAGGATATGGTTCTTACATAGACCTGATTCCTGGCTCAGTGAAGTGGAAGATGAATGTAAGTATATTAGCCATTAAAATACAGCCCAGCACTTACGGATGTACAGCTGAGGCTCAGATATTGTTATTTTTAACGTTTCCCTTATTACTCCATCTGCCTCCCCTCCAGTATCAGGTTACTAAAATCCAATGACATGAAGGCCAGTTTACTTTTGACACTCAGAGATGAGGCTGCACAATGGGAGGGTGCACAAGTGCAAGAATCTGGGAGAAATTGCTGGGTTGAAATCAAGATACAGTTTCCATTTTATTAAAATGATGCCAAATAATGGTCCCAAATGGGTTTTACCAACTTATATTCCAATCTGCAATGTGTGGCAATTCACCTTGTTTTTCTACTTCATCAACATTATTCATTTTCTTTTTTAACATTTGACAATCTGTGATGGAAACACGCGTTTTAAAATTTTCACTATACAGTTAGATACATCTGTCTGTATATACTTTCATATATGACAAAGTCATATCTGACTTTATATATACAGATATATGCATATCTATCAAGATTTTATATAGGATAGTTCATAATCATATAATTTACCAAATCATTATAAGGCAAATACCCATATAATTTATACTTGCATCAAGTAGACAATATTCCTAGCATCTCAAAGTCTCATTCATGTTCCTTTGCAATAAAAATCTCTCTCTTGAGCACCTTGTCATACTATCTTGAGGAGAAGTAATGTTAAAACTGGATCATTCTTTTTCCCATGTGATTCTTCTTCACCCCAATCATTTAATTCATCTGTTCATTTTAATTCAAGCATTTTAAATCTAAGAATGGTTCTTTGCATTTCCCACAAGTTCTCGAATAAGGAGTTAATTTGGATTCTGTTTGTGTTTGTTTTCTGTTTTTGTTTCATTTGTGTGTTGGTTATTGAGCTGTTTCTCAACTTTAAGCTTTCTTTCACTCAAATACTTACCTAGAGTGCTGACAAAACAATTCTACTTTCTAAAGACAGTCAAGGTGAACATTATTTATTCCAATGCAATTCTGGTAATATTTAAACACCTCCACATCCATGAATCCTATAAGGATGCTAAGCACTTAGAAGGGTCTTTTCATTTTCACAGCAGTATTTGGCATACACAGACAGGTCAGGTATTATATGAAGATAATAAAAATAAAGGCGCTTACCACAAGGAAAGAACCTATTATTAATTGTTTGAGAGAGGCTCTCCTTGTAGTGAAAGAAATATGCTGCTTCCTGCAGGATTTCATAGCATCATATTGCTAGGAGGGAACTAAGAAATCATCTAATCCAGTCCCTCAGGGTTCAGGGAGGTGAACTGATGTACTGTTGGCCCTTGCACTTATATTTGACTTTTCTTTGTCAGGGAAAAAAAAAAACAACCACAAACAACAAGAAAAGCAATCAAGGGGTAGAAATTATAGACCTATAATGAGATGATGTTAATATGCTTTTATATTTTAATTTAAAAAAATACAGGCAAATAAAAATGCAGCAAACTCAAAATGCAGACTTTATGATAAACATCCATAAAACCAAAACCTAATATTGACAATATTTATTTATTGTATTTGCTTTAATTTTTGTACATAAATATTATGAAGTTAGAATTTCTCTTATTCTCTATAGCCAGTTGCATTATCTTTCTTTCTCTGAAGTCACCACTGGTACATATTAAGTTAATAGCCTTCTAGTTCTTTTAAAAGTACTGTTGCTTATATTTTAATTTTCCCATTATTTTTGATATGTTTTATATATTAATGAATGTAGTCACTTTAATATACTTTCTAGAAATCACATTTCTTTCAGCATTCTTTTTTGAAAT
>NW_012103543.1:3469934-3472043 GCF_000951045.1 Mandrillus leucophaeus
CTTTTTCTTTTAAGATTCTAAACATATGCCACTAGGTAGAGTTAACTGTTAATTTTATTTTATTATGGTCAAAGAACAAACACTTTATTATGAAATGTTTTGTGAACTGATCAGTTTTTAAAAATTACCTTTGTTTAACAAAAAAATTAGTTAATAAAAACAGAGACAAGTTTTCATATGTGTCTATCACACAAAGCTTTTATTTAATGTTGTTTACACCTTCTTTGTTCCTGATCATTTTTATTTAATTTCATTTCTCAGCATCTAAGTAGGTATATTTTGACTATTTCAGTTTTATATATCTACCATGTCTGCTGTAAATAATTTAAGGCTATGTTGTAAGTTACATGCAATCATAATATTGCTTTACATTCTTATGAGGATAAAGGACTATTTCCTTTATCCTCATTTTACAAAGGCATTTTGCTTTATATAGTATTTAGGAAATTATAGTTTTCTCTTTGTAACATTCATTTTTGTACACCGTTCTAGCTCGTTAAATTTGACTGGTATTCTTTATGCATTCTGTTGTCAATTTTGTGACTTGAAATATATGTTCACCGTTTATAACTTATCTTTTCATTTTAAAGTCATGCTTTGATAAAATATTTTTTAATTTTAATATCAGCAGATTGTTTCCAATAATTTAGAATTAGGTCTTTTTGTTTTCATTTTAAAAGACTTTCCACTTCCATAATTGGAATATAATTGCCTACATTTTTGATTGAGTTTTTAAATATTATTCTCAAAATGCCAGTTGTTGTAAAGAAAGGATTCCATTATGACTTTTCCCATATGGAGCCCCATAAAAAGCCCTGTTCCAAAAGAATATGATCATTTGACCTGGCTAGCAGTTCTCTAGATCCCACACCCAAGAACTTGACTTCCTTTGACCTGACTCAGTGCTCCGGCATCGCCAACAGTCTTTTCCCCTAGACATCTGTCAAAGCCAAAAGGTACAATTATTTAACATCAAAGATCCGTAGGTGGTGATAACAGTTGAGACTAACAAAAATCTGAACCCCACCCCCCCAAAAAAATTAAAAAGGAAAGTTAGAGAATTAGATGTCCATATAGGGCTTTTAAAAGCACCAACATTTTCCTGGGATTCTAGAAGGAAAGACCTGAAAAGGCTCTAATCTCTCAGCCCTGGTTAACTTGAAGTTCTGCAAAGGTGGAAATAAAGGCTAAAGTCAGACTTGTATACTGTGTTCGGGTGCATGGAAGGCATATTCCAATGCATAGAGCACATTGGCAAAGGCTGGAAGGCATGTTGGTTCCAGGCACTCAGGGAAATCTATGTCCAGTCATCATCTTAACACTAACACACATACGTGAACAAAAACCTAAGTAACTTCATATGAAAAGACTGACTTTACACAATTAGTTGAGGAAAGTCTCAAAACAAAAAAATGGGACCACAATCACCACGACCAACAATGAGTCACAATGATAACCCATAGGAAAGTGTAGAATGCGACAGCACAGAACTTAGATTTTTAGAGTTGTAACATTATATTATTTTAAATGTCCCATTTTTAAACAAAACAACAAAAATCTATAGGACATTGTAAACAGGAGAGTATAGCCCATACACGGAAAAACAAAAACAAAAGTCAAAGAAACTGGTTCCTGAAAAAGCCCAGGTATTAGACTCACTAGACAAGACAGACATTAAACAGCTATTATAAATATGACCAAAGAAAACAAAGAAAACTTTGTCTAAACAATTAAAGGATAGTATGGAATGATGCCTCACCAAGAACAGAATATCAATAAGAAAAGATAAATTATGTTTAAAAAATTGTATAGAAATTCTGTATTTAAATTAAAATAATTGAAATGAAAATAAAATAGAGGATTAGAAATAGATTTCAGCTATAAGCAGAAGAAATAATTGAACATGAAGATAGGCCAGTGGAGATTATCTAGTCTGAGGAAGAGAAAGAAAAAAAAAAAAAAGAAAATGAACAGACACCTGTGGACACCATCAAGCATACCAATATACCCATAATAAAAGATCCAGAAGGAGAAACAAGAAAGGGGTAGAAAGAATATATGAATAATTTATGGCTTAAAATCTCTCAAATTTGATGATAATATTTATCT
>NW_012103543.1:3478758-3480981 GCF_000951045.1 Mandrillus leucophaeus
ATATGTTCATAAAACTGCTATTAAAATTTTTAAAAACAGACAAATTGAATATGGCAAAACTCATAAAATATAGAAAATAGGGATGTTGAAATATTGTTTTCATCCTTGACTAAATTTACCTAATACTTTTAAAATAACCATATGCAGAAACTAAAACAAATTAATTGATTTTTGGTGTTTTGTATTAGACTCAATAATTTGTGAATGAATGCAAATAGTAGCAGAACATGGGAGTGCAAATGTTCTTGGGAGGAAAATTTTATGACCTGGTGATTTTGGTACCAGTCCAGATGACTTATTCAAAATCTTAGATCTGGGTTCCATTGTCAGTCGGCAACTACTTCCACAGATCTCTGCTTCTCAGGATCCATTGTTATTGCTACACATAATATTCCATTAAGTCTCCCTCTCTAATAAATCTATTCTGAGTTTTTACAGAAACAATTTAGTTCAAAGGAGTGTATGAGTAATTGGGAAAATTCGGGAAGTTGTATCACTTATAAATATCTAAAGTGTCATTGCTAGAAGAAACTTTTAGTGAATGATAGACTATTCAAACGTATGGACATGAACGATGGATTGATTTGCATAAAAGTTTTCATACCACTTTTTGTTTTACTCTACTTTGCTAGAAAAATCTTTCTCAAAATAAGCATCAATGTACGAGAGAAACATTTTTCATAAAATATCCTTGATTTATGAAAACAAAAAAGTAAGATATTATTAATTTAGAAATTCCAGTGCTCCGATCAATTTTGAAATCCCCTTCAATTCCATTACTTTTTGAGAGTACAACAAAGTTTTAATTTTTGAACCAAAAATATTTCAAAACGAAGAGAAACTAGAACAAAACAATAGCTAATCTTAAACCAAATAAGGCATAGAGTAATTTTATCTGTGAAAAAGACAACAAAATTGGTACTGCTAAGAAAACGTCTCCTTTGTAAATGTCACTTTTCTTTGGAAATCTTTAACAATGTTTATCACCTGTTATAATCTAACTATCAAGTTAACAGTTAAAATTTTTAAAGTATTTATTTCAAAAAGTACATTTTAAGATCAGAAAGAAAAAAAAGCAATAGAGGTTGATTTCTATATGTTGATTATCTTTACTAGATAAAATACAATAAATCCTGAATATTATGGTCAAATGACCTGTTTGTTCTAGACTTGGGAACATAGGAAGAAAGGACATCTTACCCTAAAACAGCCAGTGGCAGGTGATATATACTCGTGTGCATGCCTCTGGCATGCTCCACTCATTAGACAGAAGTCCTCATCCAGTATTTGTTTTCACTCAGCCCCCTGGGCAAAAGATGTATGTAACATTCTGGAGTCCATTAAACAATAGCTGAAGATAACAGTAAGACAAAACTTGATGGACTAAGGTGTAGCTGCCAGCTTAGTGTGATTAATTCAAAGAAATTTCTTTTAAGGCTATTGTTCAATAATGAGTATTTATAATGTTTTATCATGAGATATTGAGAATATCCTCTTCAATACATCTTTAACAGTATGACATAATGTACATGACACATATTTAAAGGTCTGTAGGTGAATTGAAAGAACACTAGACTAAGAACCAGGAGATTGACAATTTATACCTATTTTTACATTAAATCATACTGTGACCTCGAGCAAACAAATGGTACGTTAGTCTTTTCTTAGCCATAGATTGAGTTGGTAAATGAAATGATGCCTACATTTTTCCTTCTGG
Source organism: Mandrillus leucophaeus (assembly GCF_000951045.1). Taxonomy (NCBI): domain Eukaryota; kingdom Metazoa; phylum Chordata; class Mammalia; order Primates; family Cercopithecidae; genus Mandrillus; species Mandrillus leucophaeus. Next base: position 3,480,476 of record NW_012103543.1, read on the forward strand.
CTCAAGAAGTCAAGGAATATATTTATCAATAATTTTAGTAGATACTAGTATTTCCATTTGCAGATGAGGAAAATGTGGCCAAGAGGAATTAAGTGACTTGTTTAGGTCACATGGTGAGTAAATATGACATTGGACATTTCACTCAGTTTGCCTTACAGAATGAAAGATTATGCTGGCAGTAATGTAGAAGACGAATTTGAAAGGAACGAAGCTGGAAAATAAAATAGATAAGAGTTTATTTTAGGGTCCATTATTTTAGGGTCTAGGTAAGCAGTGATTAGTACTTGAAATAGGGTTGTGGCAGCGGATGTGGAGTGTAAATAATATATACACATTGTATTTATAATAGAGAATGAGGAAACCTTGAATGTCCATTTGATCCACTAAAAGTGCAGTGAAGAATAGGGAGAACTCTAAGATGGTTCCAGATTTCTGGCTTAGGGACAACATAAATGGCATTCCCTGTAACAAGAAATGTGGGTGACCAAGGTCTAGAGGTGAAAATA
>NW_012103543.1:3482576-3484265 GCF_000951045.1 Mandrillus leucophaeus
GTTAAGATGATAATGCTCCTCAAAATAGAACAATAATTCAATTCAGTTTTTATAAAAAACCCAGCTTTCCTTTTGCACAAAGGAATCACCTCATCCAAATATTTATGTGTATATGCAAGGGACACAGAATAACGAGAACAATCTTGAAAAAGAACGCAGTTAGAGGACTCATACAGATTTCAAACCTTACTAGAAACTTTAGTAAATAAAGACAATGTGGTACTGGCACAAACATTGACATATAGATTAATGGAATGAAATTGCCAGATATAAACTCTTATATTTATGGGCAATTCATTTTTGACGAGAGTGCCAGCATGACTCACTGTGGGGAAATATAAGCCTTTTCAAACATGTGGTACTGGAACAACTGGATTTCCACAGGAAAGGAATGAAATTTGACTTCTACCTCACTCCATACTCAAAAATCAAAACTGGTCATCAACCTGAATGTAAGAATTAAAATCTATAAAACTCTTACAAAAATATATATTCATGACCTTGGATTAGGCAATAGCTTCTTAGATTTGACACTAAAATAAAAAGGGACTAAATTTAAAACGGGATGAATAAGATTTCATCAATATTATGACCTTTTGTGCTTTATAGTATACCATCAAGAAAGTGAAGAGACAAACCACAGATTGGGAGTGTATGTTTATTCATACTATAAGTGATAAAGGTCATGTATTTCAAATATTTTTGTAGCCCTTACAATTCTACAAAATAATGACATCGCAAATGAAAATGTGAAAATGATTCAAATGGGACATTTCTTTAAAGACAAAAAATAAATAGATGGCCAATAAGCATATGAAAATATGTTCAATGTCATTGGTCATTAGAAAAATGCAAACTAAAACCACAATGTGGTATTGCTTCACATCCACTCAGATGACCAAAATTTTAAAAAGACAGGAAGAAAATGACTGTTGATGAATATGCAGAGGCATTGGGATTTTAGGCACTTCTGGTGGGATTATGAAATCATACAGCAACATTGAAAAACAGTTTGACGGTTCCTAAAAAGCCAAATATAGAGTTACCACATGATCCAGCAATTCCTCTCCAGTGTATATACCCAAGAGAATTTCAAACATTTGTTCATATGAAAACCTGTAAGTGAATGTTCACAGCAGCATTATACATAATAACCAAAGAGTGGAAAAAAGCTAAATGTCCATCAACTGATGAAGGGATAAGCAAAACATAGGATATCCACAAAGTCTATTCTTATTAAGCAACGGAAAGGAAGGAGGGAACCGATAGATATTAAAACATGGATGGACCTTGAAAACATCATGCTCAGGTTAACAGCCAGTCAAAAAAGGCCACATATTGCATACTTCCATGTATATGAAATGCCCAGAATTGTCAAATCCATAGGAATAGGCACTAGATTAGTGGTTGCCAGTGATAGGAGAAGGGGGAGAATGGGGAGTAACAGCTAATGAGTATAGGGTTTCTATTTGGGATGATGAAAAGTTTTTAAGGAATACAATGGTAATCATAGCACAAACCTGTAAAGACACACTTCACTTCAAGAACTGTGAACGGGGCCTGATGCAGTGGCTCATGGCTGTGATCTTATTACTTTAGGAAGCTGAGGTAGGCAGATTGCTTGAGCTCAGGAGTTCGAGATCAGCCTGGACAACATAGTGAGACTCTGTCTGTACCAAAAATACAAAA
>NW_012103543.1:3487000-3489090 GCF_000951045.1 Mandrillus leucophaeus
ACACACACACACACACACACACACAGAGAGAGAGAGAGAAAGAGAGATGATTAGACAATATTTAGGCTATATAGAAACAGAGGAAATGTCCAAGCCCCATGGATGTGGAAATAATAAGCTAGAGGTTATAATTAAAGTAAAAAGAAAAATTAAGTCTGACTCTGATCCTCTGTGAGCACTGAATCATAGAAGAAGGAAGAGAATCTGGGAATAAAGAAGCTGTTAATGAATTAGGAAAATAATGAAGAGAATTTTACAGAAGTCAAGGAAGAAAAGCGTTTCAAAATAAAGGTCCAAAATGTTCCACAGAAATTAAATGAAATGTGTTGTTTAGATCTGATCATGAAATTTTGTGTGATCATGAAAATGTGTTCGGATTAGATCATGAAAACTAAAAAGACTGATGATTTCAGTGAAATAAATTTTCGTGGTTTGGTAACATATAAGTCAGATTTTAAAAAGTTGAAAAGTGAATGTGAGATCATAAAATTATGGACATTTGTGGAGAACCTGACAGATCATGAGGTTATCACTGCTGAGACCAATGACCTTATACTGACATCAAAATTATATGTTGACAATAATCATATTGTTGTCACTGGCACTGTCTTTCTTTGAGGTGATATTGATTATTGCCAATATTTTTGAAACCTTTCTTTGGCCAGGAAATTACATAGGGCAGCCTGTAGACCAGGTAAGACTGAATTTACTCTGTGAATCCAAACATTGACCAATGAAGCTTTACCAAATTAGGATTTCACTGTGAAATCCATGTATATGGTAAAATAGACATTTTACCAGCATAACCACGCCAACTGTAGAACAAGTAATATCAAGTTTTGGTGTGAATATACAGCTTTATCTGTGTTAGTAAAGACGCCTAGAATTGATTCTTCTTTAGAATAGAGAATGCCTCATTAGCCACTGACACATTATAATTGCCATATACTCTATTTAAATCTAGTTCTTGTTAGGGATGTCTCCGTGCTGTAATAACCCTGTCAGTCAACATGCCACACGTTCTTATGCGCAGGAAGTTCTCTTGAAAACTTCAAGCTATTATTAAATACTCGTGTTTGGACATTGCCCTTGCTATCAGGCTTTAATGCTTAATAAGAAAAGGCATTTTGCTGTAATAACTTACTTTCATTTTCTCTTACAGGTTTGCCAGTAGGAAAGTAATGTGGTATAACAGTAATGTGGTTTTGGGTTACAATATTGTCATAGCTTCTAGAATACAGCGTCAGTTCTGTTACTAACTAGCGATGTAAACTTAAGAACATTTCCATAAAGTCTCTGGATATTTATATTTCTTCTTGGTAAAATAAGGAGCTGCAAGAGAATGTCCCCAGAGAATCATTCTAAAATGATTCAGTGTCTCTACATGCTTTTGCATCTTACCTCCTTGAAAAATGAGACATAGACCTCCCACTGATCTTCCCAGAAGCATCGTGGGCACCACTCAGTCTGTTAACATTGATATAATACTCATTTGAATGTCATTCTCTTGGACTAGATATGTGCAAGAGATAAATGGTAGCTGAGCAACTTCATGAACAGGTTTTATATGTGAAACTGAAGAGGATCAACAGTGTGCAAAAAGTGCAAAGCAGAACATGTCAGGGGAATGCTCAAGTATAACTTCAAGTGAGGTGAGCAGCTGTGAGCATGCTGACAAAAGCATCAGCAAACACTCTAGCTTGGTACATTGGGGGAAAACAGCTTTTTAAATAAAATTCTGGCTTACTAGGATTCCTGAGGGTAGAGGCGCTCTAACATCTGGTTTTGTAAACAGTAGCAACCTCTGCAAGCCAGAAGATAATCTCTATCGAATAGTGAGGTAAAATGGCTCATCATAATCAGTTCTGCCTCTTTGCAGAACTAGAAATTGCTATCAGAGACATCATCTTCGAAATGGTGTGTTGAAATGGTGATCGTCATCTAGGCTTTCCTATCAGGTCTCATTTATTCTATGGTATTAAAGCAAAATACAGTGAATAAGATGCTTTGCATGTACCAAAATTTCCCAGAACACACACTCATCTAATTTTAACTTGGCTGATAGAAGATTATGTTTTTTTTTTTTTTTT
>NW_012103543.1:3490054-3501670 GCF_000951045.1 Mandrillus leucophaeus
TTCCCCTTCTCCTTCTTCTTCTCCTTCTTCTTCTCCTTCTGCTTCTGCTTCTGCTTCTGCTTCTGCTTCTGCTTCTGCTTCTTCTTCTTTTTTCTTGGGATGTAGCCTCACTCTGGCACCCAGGCTGGAGTGCAGTGGCTCGATCTCAGCTCACCTCAACCTCTGCCTCCAGGGTTCAAGCAATTCTCCTGCCTCAGCTTCCCAAGTAGGTTGGATTACACGCATGAGCCACTACACCACCACTGGCTAATTTTTTTGTATTTTTAGTAGAGACGGGGATTCACCATGTTGGTCAGACTGGTCTCAAACTCCTGACCTCAGGTGATCTGCCCGCCTAGACTTCCCAAAGTGCTGGGATTACAGGCATGAGTCACCATGCCCAGCTAATTCTGGCAGCTTTCTATCTCTCTCCCAAGTGAATATTCTGCCACCTCTTCTTTTTTACACTATATTGCAGTTTGTATCTTTATACCTACAGTCAGTGTTCTCAACCAAGATGCATGCCAGATCTACACAGGCCACACCAAAGAAGGTATTCCCAGACTACCGTGGAATGATGATTTTTAGAAATTCTGAGGGAAGTAGCATCTTTATTTTTTAAAAGTTCATGGGTGATCCTAATGTACAGCCTTGTTTGAAAACCATGGCCCACCTAGACGGTTATTAGTATCTTTCACTGTTAATGTGTGATGGAGCTATAATATTTTCTTTTACAAATTTTATGAGATCTGAATGATCTTTTCATATTTGAGACTAAAATCCTGAAGACTCTCCTATTTTGTGTTTTTAGTTAGAGTGGTACAATGGCTTGACATGTCTAGTGACTGGAGTCAAGAAATCAATTCAGACATGTGCCAAACACTCCACTAGGTGCATTCACTTTCATTATTTCTTGTAAATATACTAACAACTCAATCAAATTGATATTATTATCCTCAGTTTGTGAAACACTGACAGTCAAAATTTTTCAGTCATTTATGTGACATCACATTCATTGATCTGTAATCTATAGAAACCAGAATTTTTGGATTCTGTCCCAGTGCTCTCTTTCATCACTGATATTTCCCAGGTGAATTTCAGGGTCAAAACTGAAAGGCTGGAACCCATTATCCCATAACTACTGCGTTGTGTCTTCTACTCAATGAACTTGCTGTTCTCATAATAAAATAGATCTCTAATTTGCTGTTTACTCACAGTTTTCTTATTTGTTTTGTTTTGTTTTGTTTTTTGAGATGGAATTTCACTCTTATTGCCCAGGCTGGAGTGCAATGGCACGATCTTGGTTCACTACAACCTCTGCCTCCCAGGTTCAAGTGATTCTCCTGCCTCAGCCTCCCAAGTACCAGAGATAACAGTCAACCACCACCATGCCTGGCTAATTTTTGTATTTTCAGTAGAGACGGGTTTTCACCAGGTTGGCCAGGCTGGTTGAACTCCTGACCTCAGGTGATCTGTCTGCCTCGGCCTCCCAAAGTGCTGGGATTACATGCGTGGGCCATGCCCGGCCTACTCACAGTTTTGAAGATCCTTTCTTATAGTTTATTTTCACAGTGGGCATGCTACCATCTGAAAACGTCTTTGTACATTATATACATACATTGTCTGGAAGCTCGACTCTGGAGGTCTTCATTCAGAGAACAATATTGTTCATCAGATGCATGCCTTTACCATTGCTATTCTATTTCCAGAGGAAGATAGACCCCCTTCAAGTCTTACCATGACATTGTTAGTGCCTTTGAATTAAAATATTTCTTCTGAAGAAAACACTGAGAAAGAAATTACATTAAATTCCTTATTTTGTATATGTTTATTCTTCTAAAAACTGAAGTCAAGCAATAAGCTGCGGTTCCTCATATATACTTGTTTTCCCTCTAGTTATTTACAGATTCTATTTAGTAATTTGCAAAAGTCAAATCAAAATTAATCAGTTCTATAGTTCCCAAGTTCTGGGATATTTAGAATTGATAAAATGCCTACAATCTGCCAGCTTTTGGACTGAGCAGCTAATTGAAACTACAGGTTGCATATTTAGCCAGCGGTTGGAATATTCCTAAAGCCTTCCCAATAATGACTTAGGCAAAGGACATTAATTTAGTCTTCTTACCGACTTCTTTATACTCCTTAATGCAGTTTTTGGACAGTGGCCAGACATGATCCCAAGTGATCATACAGTTTGCTCTCTGCCTTTAACATATTTAAGAAATTCCTAAACCTGACTTTGGAATCTCTTTGCAAGGCATTCTACAAAGTCTTATCCATTGTGGTTGGTTTTTGCACTTGACGCTGTGAACTTTGCTAATTTCTTTTGGACACAGGCATTTTAAAAGTAATTTTCACTATGTGGCTATTTAAAGTAGAGAATGTGTTAATATTTATGTGAAAAGTCTTTCAATAATTTGTAAATTGTCACAAAATGTATTGAAATGCTCCAATTATGAAAGACTGTATTCTTCAGTTTAAAGTAGCTTCTGGAATTTCTATTCTGTTTAATTAGTCTTTCTGCTTATTTCTATATCATTAGTTTATTCTTTAATTGGTATGGCTTGTATTTTTCTATATTATTTTCTAGAACAAATATCACCACTCTCCTTCTATTCTTGTTAATGACTCTTGTCTTAGTAATACTTAGGTATTTATTTTTTCTAATTTAATGTTACTATCATTTGGTCAAGTTCCAAATGAAGAAATTTTCTGAGAATTTAACTTGAGATTATATTATATTTTAGGGTAAAATGAGGAGAAATAAAGTTTTAATTTCTATTCACATAATATGAATTTTCTTCATCAAAATCATAATGATTTGTGCTGCATTTCATAAATTCTGAGCAAGTGTGACCTCAGTCATCTTTCAAACAAAACTATCAAATCGTTGTTTAAAGTGTTTTAATATCTCCTATTTGATCATTGCTTTATATGTTTTGCATTTGAAACTACATTGAAAGATATATATGAGGTAATGATTACTTTTATTTAACTTTTATCAATACAATATATCCTCTTGATTAATTCATGTTCTATAAGAAGAATTCCATTGTGTCTGATATAAGTACTGTTCCTCTTAAATATGTAGGTTTTTATTTGCCTCTTATTTTTTATCAAGGAAATATGTCTTTATTTTTCTTTGAAAGAAAAAAAAATAGATATCTTGTTAACCATTATATTTCCAGATTCTCACACTTTATTTGTTACAGAGAGTGTATTCAACAAATATTTTGAACAAAAATATTTAAAATAAGCAATATGTAGATAAATGTTAAAAATTCAATCTGAGAATCAATGTATTTTAATTAGATTATTTAATGAATTCATATTTATTGTGGCCAGTAGGTACATTTGTTCTTATTATTATCATTTATCATCTTCCTTTGTAAATGTATTTCCTTGGTCTCTCCTTTTGTTTATTTTATTTTTTGTTAGTTTTCAAGTTTTTTCTAGTTTTGTTTTCCAATAAATTTGGAAGATCCGTATATATATATATATATCCTGTTACCAGCACATTTTCAAAAATCTATAATTTTTCAGCACCAGAAATAAGATAAAATCTATTCCTATGATTTTGTAGAATAGGAAATTGACATTTTTATTTCTTTCGAAAATTCTGTATAATTTTTTGTTAAAAATTTCTAACATAGTGTAAGCAGATTGTTTTTATTTCCCCAAAAATAGATATACTTTTTTCAAGCATGATTTTTAAATGTTTATATTATTCTATCAAAAATGACCTGTAACTGTCGTAAAAACCAGACATATTTTGAGGCATAGCTGAAATTCTAACTCTGACAGTTTCCTTTATACCAGTTTTATTTTTTCCAAAATCTATATTACTTATATTTTACTTTGTACTTTTAACTTTGTAATTCCTATATGCTACTTTTTTTCTCTGGTTACCTTATTTTAATGTGTCTTTATCTTGTGTCTCCAATTAGATCAATCTGCTCCTTTGGGAGCAGCAGTGTGTCTTGTAGAACATGGCTGGGTGGGCAGTGGATCTGGTTAGACAGCATGGCATTGTTAAAGAGAGCAGATCATTAAATAGATGAGTCAGGTTGCAACAGGCTGCCTGGGAAATTCCTATGAGTGTTCTGCAAGTGATGTGTCTGGCACAGTGACAGCAGATGTCAGCAAGATTCAGTAATTGGCACCCCAATTGGAGGCTCTAGTGTTGTCATCTCTAGTTCACTCAGGTGGACATATCAATTTGAAGAAATTGGACCAAATAATTTGGATTGTAAGTGCAGAATTTAGAAATGAATTCAGAATTGCAATATGCAGTTACGGAAACTGTCCTGGATCACTGGATTAACTAGGTAGGATTCTTTAAGTTACTTTTTAATAGCTAAAAGATTACTTTAACCACCTGTGATAAGAATCTGGAATTTAGACTGCTTCGACCATGGGAAATGGAGAAATGAGAGATGAGATCCAAGAAGGCATATGTAGAAGTGTGAACACAGGCTCTCAGGTGATACAACTGTATATTAGATGGATTTTGTGTTCTTAGCTAATTCTTGACATATTCAGATACGATATTTTTCTTGCCTTCAACTTAAAGTACAAATTCTTTAGCATGCCTTTAAAAATGCATTATCTGACACTTTTGATTTTTCAAAATTCCAGATAATCATTTTTCACTTTACTATCTAGCAACATGGGCCTCAACACATCCTGTTCCGCCTGCTAGAATGCTCACCCCTCACTTTCATTCCCAGCAAAATATTCAAAAGTCATCTGAAGTGTCCCCTTCTTGGTGACATCTTTTTTGCTTCACAGGGAGCAAAATAAATATATGTTTATCAAAGCCTCCACTGTACATTATGGATACCTTCCTTTATAGCACTTAGCAGGAAACTTTTTAATAGTCTCTTCAGACCCATTTTCTCATTAGACATATAGCTCTTGAAAACAGGGGCCATGACTTTCCACTAGAGTAATCCAATTCCTAAGTACTGTGCTTTTCAAACAAGCACACAATAAATAAATGAGAATAGAAAGGAGAGAGGCAAGAAAGGAAATTAAGGCCTCCTTTTCATTGCCTACTTATATTATCGCTTCCTTACCACTATATCAGTTCTGCATTTAGAAATTAACTAATACAAAGAAAAAAAAAAAGGTTTTAGCCAGAGACTATTTGTGTGTGTATATTTCTTTTTCTAGATAAGGATATTAGTGGCAGTTTTTGGGATCCAAGTACATTACATAGAATATAAATTCAATGGTCTATTTTAGAGAGTATCTAATTACAGTCCTATCACCTAACTGGGCCACTCTGAATTAAAACAATCACAGCCTTGGTACGTTATTGCAATATGTTTTTAAGCCAGATAAAGACAGAGTGAATATGACAGAGTGGTTAATATATGTGTTCCTTCCTCCTCTTGTCCACCACTTTTTTTTTTCTTTTTAAACAGAGTCTCACTCTGTCACCCAGACTGGAGTGCATTGGTGCTATCTTGGCTCACTGCCACCTCTGCCTCCCAGGTTCAAGCAATTCTAAAGCCTCAGTTTGCCTAGTAGCTGGGATTACAGGTGTGTGCCATCATGCCCAGCTAATTTTTGTATTTTTAGTAGAGACAGGGTTTCGCCATGTTGGCCAGGCTGGTCTTGAACTCCTGGCCTCAAGTGATCTGTCTGCTTTGGCCTCTCAAAGTGCTGGATTACAGGTATGAGCCACTGTGCCTGGTTTTGTCTACCACTTTCAATTCCAGGCTACAGTACAAATAAGAAAAGGCTCATAAAACCCAATAAATCTAAGATAGCACACCCTGCCGTCAAACTGCCAGGGACAGGTAAGTATATGTATTCTTTCATTCTATTTCAACGTTATTCATATATGTCAACTGGAAATTTAAGAAATCTTGAGCGTTTAAAGATTTTGTTTCCAACCATATCAACAACTGCCTATACTCACATACAAGGATATTTCATTTTCATTTTCTAATACTTATAGCTAGTTGATTGTTCTTCTTATATATTAAGAGGAATGCCTATATATAATAGACATACATTTTTAAATGCATGTTTTAAAATTAAGTAATTGATACTATGAATGTTGACAGAATAGAATAGCAGGCAATGAGAACTTTTAGCAAAAACAGAGAAACAACTAAGTGTTAAAATGACAGTTCTCTTTGGCTTCTCAGATAGGCAGATATGAGGAAAGAAAATATTCATATTTATATTTCACAGATGCACATTTGTATCATTGTATTTTTATTTTAAACAAAATTCAACGCAGTAAGAAAAGCTAACCTGGCTACATGAACAAAAATATAAAAAGTATCCTATAGGGGGCACTCAAGTACTATGAACCACAGCATCTGCTTCCTCTAGTTATATTTTGTTTGGATGAAAAGGTGTAGACCCTTGGGCACATTTTCGTATTACCTTTTATATAAAGAACAAAAGTGAGTAAAATAAATGAAAATACTCTTTGTCACACTTCTACTATTCCCCAGTGAAAGATAAAGGTATATTAAGAGGTGTGATTAAACGGCATTTGGAGAATTATTATTCTAAAAGCATAAAGACACAATAGTGTAGACAGCTGAGGTGTTGAGCATTTTCAAAATTCTAAACAAGGTTTCTTCTGCATTACAGTTCAATGCCAAGGTAATTATCATTCTCTTCTGAAGACTGTTTTGTCTAGAACAGTAAAAGGCAAAGTCATGTACCTAATTTTTATTTAGGTTTTAAAGAAGAAGAATATGAGAATATTTAAATTACTTTTAAGAAATATAGCAAGGAGGACTTAGTCAATCACTTGCACAGAGAATTTTTAACAAATGGTGGGGTCCTTTTTTAAGGTTTGGGGGGGTAGATGAAGGTGAGGACAAAGCTAAAATTCCCTTCGGCAGACTGTTTACCAGATGTTGTTTCAACTGATCTATGTTTAGATAGCTAAGAGTCCATTTTAACCAAACCCTAAATGAAAACTTGTCATAGCACCTAAACGAAATCAAAACGTGATTTATTTAAAGTGGTAGTGGGGGAAAAGTTTCATTTAAGCTTTGAAATCATAGTTAAAAGAAGTTTCTTTTTAATTTTAATATGGTCATATTATAGTTAGCAGCTTAAAAATGAACCTCTAAACTCCCTCAGGATAGTCATAGGAATCCCATTAAGCATTTTAAACACCAATCTCCCACCGAATTTCCCTTTGAAGCACTTCACAGTGCTCCACACTCAGAGCACATGTGTTTTATTTCTGTTATTTTCACACAAGAGAACTTAATTTGTGCTTTTAGTTTTAAAACAGGACGTACAAGTACTAACTCCCTTCATTAGCTTGTTCACCACTATCACAGTTGTGAATAACAAAATCACTTCCAGAGTCATTTGTCAAATGGATACTTGGGACATTTGCATGAAGGTATAATCGAATCCTACAGCCTGTTTATAATATAAAGTAAGATGTTAACCTGCTTTCCATTTTGATTAAAGATATGTAAATATTTGCTTACATAAAATTGGATTATATGTCAACGACTCCTAGCAATGATTTGAGAAGAATCGCAGGTTACTATGGATGTACTTTAAAAACATCAAATTTTAAATAAAAGGAGGTAACTTGTAACTCAGACTTCTTGAATTTAGTAGTTATTATGGCCAAAAAGATAAGATTTTCCAGAATAATCTTGATTAGAAATAGTCTTCCTGTTGCTCCATAATTCTATTTATTAGGCCATGTGTTCAATTTTGGCTTGGAAACTGTGACTATCATGAATAAAATGTGTGGAAGGGGAAGTAGAGGGCAGAAGAAACTGGCCTGAGAGCTACAAAGAGAGCCAGGCAGTTGTCACCATGACATCTCTGAGGCTATTAGTTGCTTTCACTCGCAGACTACAGCTGGAAGCATCATTGGTTTTAGCAACTCCCCAGCCAAATTCAGGCCTGGTGACTAGATGTCTTTTTATATATATATATATAAAATAATTATATATATATATTCTTTTATGTAGTCAACAGAATATGTTACTTTTTCTGAGCTATTTTCCCAGTGGCTATATGTATCTTTGTGAAAATGTCCAAGTTGATTAAACTCCTTGGTTTTATATAATTAATATCAACAATCCTTTGACCAATTTTACGTGTTATCCAAATATCAGTCCATTTGTGATTATGTATTTATATATACATATACTTTCTAATTTTCCAATTCATTTTACAGTGTTTTCAGGCAAAGCTCACTAAAGAGCATAGAAACTATTTCCTGTCATTTCTTTCACCAATTTAAAAAAAGAAAAAATTAGGCTAGAATAAATTAGGATTAATATACATCTAAAAGTACAAAATTGACATTTCTTTTAGAAGTAAATACATTTTATCACAAGCAAAAAAATATAAACTCTAAATAATAATCATATATATTCTTGGTCATTCCGTGTTCAAGGTATTCATCCTCTTCTACCTCCTCTGTTGTATACCTGGGAATAACTTTATCTTGACACTCAATTTTGCAGTTTTTGTTTTAGAGTAGGGTTTGCACAATATGAATGATACCCTTAGTAAAGTCTGTTTACATTGCAGAATATAGCAATAAAAAGTCATAAAAGCATTTAATAATCTTTCAACCATAATTTAACTTTGCTACGATTCATCCATAAAATCACATATTTTTATAAATCTTGGTAAATATATTTAAGTCCAAATGTCACCATTTTTTTCCTACAAAGAGAGACTTGACATAAAATTAAGGCATTCTGTTTAGGGCTAAAAAGCACCGTTTTGCTTTTGAATTTTTATGGTGATTCAAAAGTATAATTTTCATAATAGAAAAACACTTTTGGAGTGCAAGACACATTTTCTCGGAGAATTTTTTTTTACTTAAATAATTAACAATGTTCTAGAGAAGTTAGTTTTGTAAGTTTTTCTTTAAAACAAACTTTAAAAAATCTAAAAGCCCTACTCTAAGTAAATGTCACTTACAATACACTTACTTAGTACTTACTCTATGACAGGCACTGTGCCCAAATGGAGCTGTTGACAGTCTCCCAAAAGCAATTCCCAGTGTGAATTAAGCAAGGTGCTCTTTGAAGAAAGGTACGTTTTTCTCATCTTTCTTTCCTTTTTAAAATTTCTTTGCTTCTCTTTACGGTTTTGTTCTGTAATTTATTATATGAGGGCCATTTCTGATAAAAGAATAGAAAAAAAATTACTCTTCTGAAAAAAAAAAAGTGAAACAATCTCTACTTCTAAAGTAAAAAAAAAAAAAAAAAGTAAAGAAAAAAACTTGGCCTGAGATGATATACCTACTAAGTACTTTTTTACATTTTAACAGCCATTCATTTTATTAAAGTACATATTATGTGTAATTAATAGGGTTCTGGTATTTCATCTTCTCAGCTCGCTGTCCATGGCTCATGCCCAACCTCTATCTTTGTCATTGTAAATACCCTGATTACTTCGGATATAAAGCTGTATTCCATGGCAGAAGGACCAGGGAACAGCTGAGATAGGAGATATTAAATAAGTTCAAGGGAAAAAGGAGAAAGCCATTAATCAACAGTAAGGAAAATTGCCTTTGAGTGCCTATTATTGGAGAAAGCATTATATAGAAAGAACATTTTGGGGAGACTGAAAATTGTAAAATGCTAAAGGCTACATAAAATGTAAATATAGGAAAGAATATGAATTGGTATGAAGTTGGAAATTATTATTTAGAGGGGATAAGATGCTTGAAAACATCACAAATAGGTCTTCATTAATAGCTACAATAAAAATAAATAGATGAATGAGTTGAATGACTTTTTCAAATTCTTTTTTGTCTTGATTTTTTGTGACCCCACAACATAATAGAGTCTTTAGAATCTAATGAACATGTAAGCATGTGTTACTGTTGATATTTCTGAAAGTTCTTAACATGTATGTACTTGCTATCAAGTTCTAGATCAAAATATGTTGTAATTTAAATACATTTCATGATTTCTTATTCAGTGTTGAATTCTAATAGAAATTGGATTCTCTCTATGACTAGAAGACACTTTCCAAGAAAGATGCAGCACTGATTTTACTGGGTGATCCCATTAGTGGCCTTTATGTATCATGCTTGTGGTTTCTGAGAGGATGGTTTCCATGCTGATCTTGGAAAGTAAGTCCTTTAACACAGGAATGATATTATTATTTCATTTAGATCATATGCTATGTTCCTGCAAGAATTATGTTTATTATCCTTATTGCTATATGCATGGTGCTAAATACAGTGTCTGTCACATAATATATAGATATTTAGTGAATGAATAATTTCATATTATCTGAGCTACCACTTCTGTGAAGTAAAACAAACAAACAAACAATCAGCATCAAAAACAACAACAACACTAGAAGAATATCAACAAAGCTGACTACATAATACAGGAAGAAGTCAAGAAACTTTATCCAAGGTCTGTTTCTGATATTAACAAAATATGTGACCTCGACTAGTCACCTTTTCTTTCTTTATAATTTTTTCATTTGCAAAATATGGTAAATTGGAGTAGATTATTTGAATGTTCCTCCCAGCTCCAACAATCTTAAAGTCTCTAATTATAATTAAAGATCAGCAAGATGATGACCGGAAAAAAGGTCAGAGATTAATAGTCAAAGGTAGAAAAATGCCGCAAGGGCATATTCAGGCAAAGTGCATCCTGACCATGGTCACTGTCAATCGACACTCAACCTGATCCACTAAGTCTATTCTGGATCTGGAGAAGGCAATGTGGAGCTCATATTGAACACACATATGTCAGGGTCTAAAAGTACCGAAGCAACATACTTTATGATCAGCAACTGACTTAAAACCTAAGGGCTAATTCCATGTGAGTAGAGTGACAAGGATTTGGTGAATTGTTGACATTTTTGTATTACCCACACACGGATGGCAATATGACCAATTGTACCTTCTGATGACATATCCAAAGAGCAAGATAGGATTTGTATCTTCAGACTATATTATTATTATGGATGTCAATCCCTTAAAAAATGAAAAGAAAAAAAGATAGAATTTTTAGTCTTTCAAGTCTTCTGCTGGGTTTGTCTAAATCTGTAGACTCCTTTTATTTTTACTGTCAAGTTTATCAAACAAGAGTCCGAAAAAATCCAAATAGTCAAATCAGTTTTAAAAGCTTATATTGTCTTCTGAAATTTATAATTGCTATCAGGCGTGATTTTTGCCATAATATTTATGTCTTAAAACATTTACAGATAGTAAAGAGAAGCTGAAAACATAAAAAGAGAAGACTAATGTAATTGTCTTGGAAATATTTTTACTTTCCAGATTTAATTAGATAATTGCATCACTCTTAATTTTCTTTTCAATTGTGCATACCCCCTAATAATTGTTTAATAGTAAGAATTAAAGTTACCCAAAAATCTTATTTATCTCAACCAAATCTTTATATCCTAATTGAGACAGTATGCTGAAAAACAGAACACACTTTTGAAGAAAAGCGGTTAAAAATGTGCATTGAAATGTTGCATTCTGAGAAAGAACTTGCGTCTAAAGTTTTGTGGTGTTTTTGTTTTTTTGTTTTGTTTTGTTTTGTTTTGTTTTTTCTCTTAAAGGCTTTGTCCAGAGTAACTCTGTTTCAAGTTAAAGAACTGATAGTGTTTCCTTACCAATCTTTCTCTCTCTCTCTCTCT
>NW_012103543.1:3501720-3521493 GCF_000951045.1 Mandrillus leucophaeus
TGATTTTACTGGGTGATCCCATTAGTGGCCTTTATGTATCATGCTTGTGGTTTCTGAGAGGATGGTTTCCATGCTGATCTTGGAAAGTAAGTCCTTTAACACAGGAATGATATTATTATTTCATTTAGATCATATGCTATGTTCCTGCAAGAATTATGTTTATTATCCTTATTGCTATATGCATGGTGCTAAATACAGTGTCTGTCACATAATATATAGATATTTAGTGAATGAATAATTTCATATTATCTGAGCTACCACTTCTGTGAAGTAAAACAAACAAACAAACAATCAGCATCAAAAACAACAACAACACTAGAAGAATATCAACAAAGCTGACTACATAATACAGGAAGAAGTCAAGAAACTTTATCCAAGGTCTGTTTCTGATATTAACAAAATATGTGACCTCGACTAGTCACCTTTTCTTTCTTTATAATTTTTTCATTTGCAAAATATGGTAAATTGGAGTAGATTATTTGAATGTTCCTCCCAACTCCAACAATCTTAAAGTCTCTAATTATAATTAAAGATCAGCAAGATGATGACCGGAAAAAAGGTCAGAGATTAATAGTCAAAGGTAGAAAAATGCCGCAAGGGCATATTCAGGCAAAGTGCATCCTGACCATGGTCACTGTCAATCGACACTCAACCTGATCCACTAAGTCTATTCTGGATCTGGAGAAGGCAATGTGGAGCTCATATTGAACACACATATGTCAGGGTCTAAAAGTACCGAAGCAACATACTTTATGATCAGCAACTGACTTAAAACCTAAGGGCTAATTCCATGTGAGTAGAGTGACAAGGATTTGGTGAATTGTTGACATTTTTGTATTACCCACACACGGATGGCAATATGACCAATTGTACCTTCTGATGACATATCCAAAGAGCAAGATAGGATTTGTATCTTCAGACTATATTATTATTATGGATGTCAATCCCTTAAAAAATGAAAAGAAAAAAAGATAGAATTTTTAGTCTTTCAAGTCTTCTGCTGGGTTTGTCTAAATCTGTAGACTCCTTTTATTTTTACTGTCAAGTTTATCAAACAAGAGTCCGAAAAAATCCAAATAGTCAAATCAGTTTTAAAAGCTTATATTGTCTTCTGAAATTTATAATTGCTATCAGGCGTGATTTTTGCCATAATATTTATGTCTTAAAACATTTACAGATAGTAAAGAGAAGCTGAAAACATAAAAAGAGAAGACTAATGTAATTGTCTTGGAAATATTTTTACTTTCCAGATTTAATTAGATAATTGCATCACTCTTAATTTTCTTTTCAATTGTGCATACCCCCTAATAATTGTTTAATAGTAAGAATTAAAGTTACCCAAAAATCTTATTTATCTCAACCAAATCTTTATATCCTAATTGAGACAGTATGCTGAAAAACAGAACACACTTTTGAAGAAAAGCGGTTAAAAATGTGCATTGAAATGTTGCATTCTGAGAAAGAACTTGCGTCTAAAGTTTTGTGGTGTTTTTGTTTTTTTGTTTTGTTTTGTTTTGTTTTGTTTTTTCTCTTAAAGGCTTTGTCCAGAGTAACTCTGTTTCAAGTTAAAGAACTGATAGTGTTTCCTTACCAATCTTTCTCTCTCTCTCTCTCTCTACCTCCGCCCCCTGTCTCTCTCAATCTCTTCCCTTTCTTTTTCATCTTGTGTCTGCTGCTGCCTGGCAACTTTTCTGTCTGGAAACAGGCAGGCTAAGAAACTTAGCAGGCCTTGCAATGATAGCTGCAGAAATCCTTGGCAACCTAACTTTCAGGCCAACTCTCCTTCACACACATCTCTTCCATGAGACAGATTGTCAGCTCCAGCTTGTTTAGACACATGTCCTCTCCCTAACTTACGATGTTCAGATGTGTAGCACATAAATTGTTACTATCTACTGTAAGAAATCCAATCGCACAAAAATAATTAAGTTAACAGAAATGAAATCTGATATTTGATCACATGTATGGAAACCGTGGCTCTAACTGGGAAGTGTAAGATTACCACTGACTGATAATTAGCATTCGTGTGTTGTTTTAAAACAAAAAGGAAGAATGATTGGTTCTACTTTGTTTAATTTATCTTAATGAGAGATTTCATAATATTTTATAGTTTGATGAATTAATTTATTTAACTTGTCAGTGTTAATAACTCTCATTAGAATGAAGAAATTATAATGGACCCTAGTAACAAACAAAATTCGAACGCTCTCACAAGCTTTTCTCTCTTCAGTTAATAGTGCACTTTATTAATTTATTTTTTCATTGAAGCATATATTATGGGGAAACAAAAGTATTTCATAGAAAATTATACTTAAGCTTTTCATTTCATATTTATAATCCATTAAAATTTGATGGTCATTTAAAACCTAGGAGCAAATTATTTAATTTTAAATCTCAAATTTGGTCAACACTTTTATCAACCTCACTGGTGCTCACAGACAACAATCTTCTTTTATAAACTGGTCATTTTCAAAGACTATCTGGAAGAAGAACTACTTTATACAAGAGATTTGATGTGGGACAGACAATTTTATCCCATTTCATTTTGACACTGGCTTTATTTCAGTTTTGGAGCAAATATATATCTACTGCTTAATATTTAATCTGTTTATTACATATTATGGCTTCA
The DNA here is from genome assembly GCF_000951045.1 of Mandrillus leucophaeus. Taxonomy (NCBI): domain Eukaryota; kingdom Metazoa; phylum Chordata; class Mammalia; order Primates; family Cercopithecidae; genus Mandrillus; species Mandrillus leucophaeus. The sequence continues at coordinate 3,504,350 of NW_012103543.1, forward strand.
TGGTATGAATCAGCGTCCTTAGTATAAATTTTAGTCTTAAAAATTCTTAACAAGCATTTAAATTCATGTATTGTGTCCACCTAAGCACTGGTGCATACCTAAGCACCTATATTTCCATCAAAACTTTTGAGAGAGGTTTTATACCATTTAGATCTTTATTAATCATGGTCTTAAAGCTTCAATTTTTTTCTTTTTCTTTTATTTTATTTTTGAGATGGAGTCTCACTTTGTTGCCTAAGCTGGAGTGCAGTGGTGCGATCTCGACTCACTGCAACCTGCACCTCCCAGGTTTAAGCAATTCTCCTGCCTCAGCCTCCTGAGTAGCTGATACTACAGGTGCATGTCACCATGCCCGGCTAATTTTTTTTTGTATTTTTAGTAGAGACGGGGCTTCACCATATTAGCCAAGATGATCTCAATCTCCTGACCTCGTGATCCGCCCACCTCATCTTCCCAAAGTGCTGGGATTATAAGAGTAAGCCACTGTGTCTTGCCTAAAGCTGCAAATTTTGTTTTATAGATAATACTTTATTGAGATTCATTCACAGTGGAGATTAAGCTTAACATGTTACCTTTTATTGATGTTCCAGCCTATGCTTTAGTAACTAGTTTTCCATATTTACTATCACTATTTTATAGTAACTATTTTGATCCTATGTCATTCGTGATTACTGACTTAATTGGTGATTACTTAAGAATTCTATTTTGCTTTATTATTCTGGTCACAATGTGCAGACAATGCATTTTTAATTTTTTTTCCACTCAACGAAGTAGTCAACCAGATGATCTAAAAAGATCATATGATTTTTACTCTGGCTAATTCATTTAACAGGCTATTAGGAGGCTCTACGTATTTGGAATATAGTATATTTAGAATACAAAATCTCCTGAGTATTTACTATTCTGATGATCTTCCCTAGCTTTTCCCTTTTCCAAGCTGACCATGGAATCTAGGGCTGCTGCACGTACTGCAGAAGTGAATGAGTCAGTGATTTTAATCATAGCATTGGGGCACTTTAGTGTGTGGTAAGAGTCTTTGGTGGGTCATACTGTTCCAGGCTGCTTTTCTTTACCTTGTAGCTTTTGAAGTGGAGGGCGATTGGTGGTAATCTTTCAGAAGAGGAAGAATCTGAATGTCCTTAGTATGGTTTGTGAGCACTCCTCATTTTCTTGCCAAGAGTTAAGTGGATACAGATCTCCTGATAGCTGACCTTCTAGTTGACTGAATGGGATCATGTAAGAAAGACACCTGCTACGTCGTCCCAATGAATAAGTTTGTCATACAACACAGAGGTCTGTGGACCCTTGAGAAAGAAACGTTTATTACTTGGCACATCATTCAAATCTCTCTCTCACACGCGCGCGCGCGCGCACACACACACACACTCGCCACTCATTTCAAAGTTTGTGAATTTTCGGTATGAAGTAAAATATGTCAAAAATCTATCTTTTTATTCTATATTGTACACTTTGTTAAAATATCTAGGAGAAATTAGACATGTAACAACTTTAGAAGAAAAGAAGCATACACCTTTGAATGTAGAGTCATATTTTAAACACTAAATGGTTGTATTTTCAAGGGAAAGTAAACTTTGTAATTTAAAATATGGAAAAAGTGACATAAGATGCATTTGTAATCACAGAGTAAGAATAAAAAGGTGAAATGCACAGATTATTGACAATGTTCCGCAGAGTCACCTCTGTGTTCTTTGATCCGGTCTAGTTTTAATGGCTTCAAAGGAGCCTCTAAAGATGTTTCTGGTTAATTTTACTCTCACAAATAGGTAGATCGTAATGCTGGCATTCACCTGTATAGCTCAAACAGCAAAGTAAATGAAGTTTTTAAAGTATCTTACTTCACTTCTCAATCATTCTCTTCCTTGGTTCTGTTCCCTTTTCATAGTTTTCCTCTCCACTCATCTCCAGTTTCAAAATATTAAATACAAAACCTTTTCGATTAGTGTTCTTAGACTAGAATTCCTGATGTTACAAGGAAGAAAGTAAGCCTTCAACTATTAAGATTTCTGAATTTTAATTCCGTAGCCACTTTAGAATGGCAAACTCAAATTTTAGGGACTGGGATGATCATGTTGAAAACTTAAGTGGTCATAAAAACAACTTTACTAATATTATTATTCCAGCGATTCACGTTGATTCCTCCGATGGCTCGGGAAAGTTCTTACACCACCACTGTAGTATATGAAAAAGGAAAACAAAACAAAACACAAAACAAAAACCACAACAAAACCCTCAAAGCCTGTTTAAAATGGCTCAAAGTACCTTTTTAAAGACAGAACCCCAGAGAAAAACACTACCAAATCCTTGCTTTATTGTTCCCTGCCTGGGGTCCTCAATAGCCTTTTCCATTAACCTTCCCTTTTTACGCAATGGTTAATGACTTTGGGGGTTGTTTTGCTTTTTGTTTCTGCTGAGTCACTAAATTTTGCCTCTTTGTCCCCAGGTGCTGCTCAGCATAAAAGTTAAAAGTGCAATTCAGGAAGCACTGGGATTCTGTGTAGACCCGAGGAAACCATTTCCCTAAGAGAAGCTCTGTTCCTTGGCTTGTCCTTCCTTCCCGGGAAGGAAGCTTCCGAGGAACGAAGGGATCAGCCCGCTTTGCCTGCAGAAGCTTGGCTGAGGGTTCCCAGCCGGCTGTGAACTGCGGAGCATTGTAGGCGCCTGGCTGGCTCAGCCCAATGCAGAAGTCTCTCCCTTCTCCAAAAACCCAAATCCCTACAGAACCAGCTTCTAGTTACTTTCCCTTCAAGGGGATTAAAATAATTGTGATTTGTGGCGCTCTGCGTTCGCGGTGGTATTTTCTGTTGTGTTAAATGCCTCTTACTAAGTAATAGATGTGATTTATGTGGACGACGACGGGGTGTGTGGTGGATTCGGTGATTAATCAGTGAATTCCCATCCGCTGGCATCTCTCACTGCCCCTCTTGCGTGATGTAAGATCAGACGTACCCTGCATTGAAAAGTCAAGACACACGGGCGGCTCGCTCGCGCTCACACACGCTCTCGCTCCTCTCTCCCGCACGCGCGCATCCCTCCACCTTCCACATCCTGCTCCAGGCAGGAGAAGGCGGACTGGTTGGACTCATTGAGCTGAAGAATTTCCAGTGACATTTGTAAATGACGCCGCTCGATTCCGAGCTCCAAGCCGCCGCCGCCGCCGCCGCCTCCGGGCCGAAGGTGCCGCCGAGCAGTCTCCAGCGCAGACTTCCTTACCGGGCGACCACAATGTCCGAGTTTCTCCTCGCCTTACTCACTCTCTCGGGATTATTGCCGATCGCCAGGGTGCTGACCGTGAGAGCCGACCGAGGTAAGGAGAACACCTTCCCCCTCCCCTCCCCTGGCTTCCTTGGCTTTCCTGCTGGGCGATGCTTGCAGATAAGTGAGTGTGAAACTTAAGTCCTTGCAGCCCCGCTCCCCGGGACCGGGTGGCCACAGTGTGCTGGCCCTGTGGGGGGTGAGAGGTGCGGTGAGGGGTTTCTGAACCAAGTGCCAGAGTCCTCCGCACCCCCACAGCTTTTCCCTTTGGCCGCTTCCCGGTCTCGATTTTGTCCCCTCCGGGAGTGTTTGGACTTGACTGTGCGCTTCTGCCCGCGCATCCTAAGCGCTGCAGATGTTTGGATGAGAATTCGCATTTCCGAGAGAGACTTCCCTCCGCGATGGCGCTCAACTGCGAGCTTTTGAGAGCTCCAGGTTCTCCGCGTTAAGCGTGTTCGCCCTCAACTTAGCTCCCAGGTTAACTTCCTTATCTGCTGCATTAGGGGTCTGTGGAGCAGCGAAAGCGCCGATTCAAGTCCCTTTCCTTTCTAAAACCTCTTCCTGGGGGCAGACTGGGGACAGAGTCCTGTCATCAGTGAAGAGGGTTTTAGGGCGCTTCCGGGCGCACGCACCTGCCTGAACTTGACTTTTCGATTCTGAGGGTCTGTGACACAGCCCAGGTGCCCTGAGGGGCTAACCCACCACTGGAGTGCCTCGCTCCAGCCTGGCGCTTTTCTTTTCCTTTTTCTCCAAGTAGCTGGTGAATGATAGAAGTTTAGAAGGGAATGAATATGGGGAGCAGAGGAAAGAGGAGGTAAGAATTAGAATAAGCCGGGATTCTATAAACTTTTCATCTGGAAAATCAAGAATCCCTGTGCGAGTTTAATAATCTTTGACACCAGATGCACTAGTGAAAAAGGGAGGAAAATACTAGATCAATATTTGGGGCACTGGTCCTGGCCTTGGAATGGTTAACTGGTTAAAGTAAAATCAGAAGTATCATAGATCCTTTTTTTAAATCAGAAAATGAGCTTACATTGACTGGTATAGTTCAGCTATTTGGTTTAAAAGAGAGAGAGAGAGAGAGAGAGAGAGAGAGAGAGAGAGAGAGAAAAGAAACCCAGATCCCAATGCCAAACAAATAGGCACTGGGAGATTTAGTGATTGTATTTATATGAAACAGACTATGAATTGACAAAAAATATTGCTTCATTATAGGAAAGAAGAGGGAAATGAACTGTAGTGTTTCTATTCAACCTGCTGTTGGCAACCAGATTCTAGTCTTTATAACATAACCACACGTGTCATTTCCTCTACCAGTGGTGGGACTAATCTGAGTGCCTTTAGGAAATCTGACATTTACTGGTGATAATCTTTTAAACATATCACTGCCACCTAACCATAGCTTCTGAACTTGCTCAACTTGCCTTGAAGTTGGTGTGGAATAGTTGGAAACTATACTGATGAAATGGTAGCACATAGCTCTCCTTGAAATGATGATGTCTTTGATCTGGAACAATCAGCTCTCAACCTTTCTTAGGAAAAATGTTTGAAGTTGGACCAGAGCAGATGAACAGAGTGGAGCTTTTCAGCCTAGTGTGCTAGCAAAATAGAATGGTACAGGCAGACTACTGTTATTGGGCTCTTCCTGGTTGAATCTCCAATCTCCAGAAATTTGACTTCATCAAGAGCTGAGTTCTCAATGCTTCTGTATATGTTTTTGGGAACAGAACTATTGCTACCATGATTGGAATAAATATCTGAAGAGAATTTCATATATAACATAAAAAATACAGACTCCCCAACTTTCTTCTGAGATAGAATATTAAATAACTAAGAGGATTATATGTGGGTGCCAATTTAGTTTCATGAGGGAGAGGAACATCTAAGATAAAAGCAGAGCACATGGTAAATGATTGCTAGTTTTTTCCTAAAAAAAAAATGAAATAGTGTCATGTTGTATCACCACGTCGACATGAAGTACTATATCAGATAACACAAGTAAAAATAATTGTAGACCAGCACTTTACCACGATTATATATTTAACACACTTTCAAAACTGTTAGAAAAGAGCTAAAATTCTCACAGTTATCAAAAGTGAAAAGGATAGGCCCCATTTGGAAAAAGGAATTTTAAAAAAGAGAGAAATCTTGTTAAGAAAGTTAGGAAAGAAAGTGTTACTGCATTATGACAAGCTTCCCTCACTAATATGCTGAAACAGAAGATATGGGAATATAAACTCAAGAAAGAGGTTAATGAGATGTAACTTTCTGCCCAGGCTTATGTCAATCGTCCTTGAATAATAGAACAGGCATGTGAATTACACAGGCACATTTTGTAGTGCAAGAGCTAACTGCTTGACAAAAAATGAGAATTCGCTTTTAGGTTCTACATATACTTATTGGGTAATAGGTAGCTTCTCAAACTGTATGAACTATATCAGAAATGTTTGTGTTATCTTCTAGCCGTGTTGTTCCCTTTATACCTTCATGAGTTCAAACATTGTATTAAATAGAAAAAGACTTGAAACCAACTCATATGTTTATGTTCAAACCATATACATGCACTTGTCTTTTAATTCCTTATTGTTTATTTTCTTACTTTATATTGATTTCATACGGCGTTAAACTAACGTACATGTAAGTTTTAATTACATTCTGTCACATCTTAAAAAGGAAACATCTTTGTAACTCTTAACAGCCAAAATTGGAAGATAAATCAGATTCACTTAGAATCAACTAATTTGTCATATAACAATGTCATATCATATCAAAGTATTGCCTGATAAGGATTAAAACTTGAAAGAAAGTATATCTTAAAGTGTCAAATTTTCTGAAAAGAAAAGGGATTGAGAGGCCTAATGCTAGTCTCTGTTAAATTCTCAAGTATGATACAATGTGCAGACATATTTCCAAATAATTAAAGTTCATGCTGTTATAGTCATTTTAATGTATCTATGTAGAAAACCATCTAATAATGGCAATTAAATGTGTATCAAAATTTTAATCTCCTCTCAAAGAAGAATGAACTGTGATTTATGTCTCTTTATATGCCACAAATAACATTAAAGTTTTGTTTTGAAGAGGTTGCTAATCTTTGAATTTGTTCTCTTTCTCTCTCTCTTCTCAAGCTCAAATTTAAACTGAGTAAGAGAGAAAAGAGACAATGGAAAACGTAAAGAAAAAATTAAATGCACTAAAACAGTAAGAAAAAAATGTGAATTGCAGAAAACAGAATTCGGGAGGAAAAAGGAGTTAAGAGAAAGCTGAAGATAAATTTAGAAAAAGGATGGATGGATGGATGGATGGATGGATGGATGGATTCTGCCATACATCAGAATCTGAATCAGTATTTCTTGAGGAGATTAAAGTATCTTTAGATAAAATAATTTCTTAAAATGTTTTTTTCTCATGTTATTATAAGTATTATATGAAAATATTTACAGTAAAAAATAATTTAATTGCCACCAGTGTGAGTCTGATTATAATTAGACCTCTAAGAATGGAGAGAGACATGAGAATATTGCAGAAAAAATAAATGTTAACTGTGCTAGAATTACAAATATGGAAGTGATTTTTTAAAAATGTAAGTGAAAGTAAAGGAAATTTTCTTAGAAAGGGTGGTAAATGAGTGATATGGTTAATGTATTCTTAGGACTTAGATGACACTTTCTAAATGCTACTTGTCGTTCAAGGTGGAGGCATGCAGAGGTATTTAGTTTGCAAATCTATTGGATCCAGGACATTTGTTTCTTGCCAGTTACCTTGTCAATTTCTTTTCTCAGCCTAGGGGATACCATAAAAATAAGCTCCATTCAAAGTCACCTGAACTGAACAGGACTTGGTCTTCTACAAGGATTATAATATTGAGGGAACTTTATATCTTCTCTCATTGCTATATATTAATATGATCCAGTTTTTTATGTTTCTGCCATTAATTTTTGTATCTTACTATGAAATGTGCAACTCTCCCTCCCTTTCCTTCAGCATTTTCCTGATTATAGGAATTCTGTGTAGTAAAAAGTACCAATCAAACATACTGATAGATTTCTCTATCTTCTGTGGCTGTCTGTCAAAACAATTCTTGTACAAAGGAAACACTTGTCTTCATTCTAGATAGATGAATTCAAAGAAAGTAGAATTAATCCTAAAAGTTAAACATGCCTGTGCTAACATGATATCATTCGTCAAACTAAGTTAGTAGTAAGTGGAACTCACTTATACAATTGCCCCAACCCCACTTCTCTCTCTCTCTCTCTCTCTCTCTGTATGTATATCTTCCTTAAAATGGCTTTCCTTGGCACAAACACATATTAAAAATACCACTTTGGCCTGAAAATTGGAGATGGTTTTTATGAATGAAACTTTTGCTTTTCAAAACTTCAGATAAACATGTCTATTTATCTAGGGAAAAAAAGTGAAATGAAGAAAATTTTGAGTTATTTTTGACTCATAATATGTAACATTATAATACATTTCCATATAACAAGTATCTCATTTTAACAGAATCTGACTGTGTGGAAGAAACACGTGTCAAAATTATTTGCTTTTGAAATGCCTATAATTATGGTATACCCAATGCTTATAATTTGAAGCAATACATTTAGTAGTGGAATGCTAAATAAAATAAAGCCAAAGATTGAGTTCTATTATGAATTAATCAGAATATATGCTCAGCCAAATTCCTATGAGAAAATACTTATGTCTACTTTATATAGTTTTAAATATTTTCTTAAATTTCTTCAAGAAATTTGACTTCTCCTATATAATCCAAAAATAATGACCAAAAGCTATTTTGATGCATAGAAAGGTCAAATACGGTTTTTCTTTTGGTTTCGGCAGAGGAGGGGAGAAGTAGGAAAAATTAGTTAACCAAACAGAAAAATATCAAGGGATGCTTTTTATTTTCTTCTGTGGAGTTGCTATACATTTTCACATGGATAGCTATTCCCAAATTTAACCCGTATCACAAACCATTGTCTAGAGACATAGAAATGAAGTTGCAACATAGCAATCACAAATCGTATAGTCTATAGTCCTTGGAAACATTCTCCAGTTATTTTATTTTGGAAGGAGATTTTTAAAACTTATTAGCTTTTTGGGATAAAATCTTATTTAAATGGTAAATAATACAAAAAAAAAGAAAATATCTCTAAAAAATAATTTGAGTTTTTAAAAGTTGGTTTTTGGACTAATTTGCATATGTGAATTCCACTGGTACAGAATGAGTATCTTTACCTCACTCACTCAATTTTGAAAAGTATTATACTTGCAATAGTATTGAATCTCTGTTCTGGCTCTTCAGTGCTCTCTCATTTGAATAACATGTCAATCTCACCAAGTACATCTGCACCCTCTATTTTAGAGAAAGGAGAATGAAGCATTCAGGAGATTCTGCCATACAACCCAACAAGTAAGCTTAGACCTTCAAAATGTATGTGCTATTTATTTTCTACTAGTTTGTCTTCTACAAGCTGCCCTCACAATTTTAAATCTATATTTTCTTCTTCATAAATGATCAGATGGCCTCCCTTTTTCCCCTGGCATAAGTACAAGGCCAAGTTAGAAAATATGTATTATGTATTGCTCTGTTCTAAATTGAGTGATATCAAAATGTAGAGTCAGTCTCATTCTTTCCATCACTCTCTCTCTCTCCATCCTTTTGATTTAGGCTATCTCTATACAAACCGACATATTTTGACTGAGCCCCCTGACTAAACTAATTGATGAAACTGACTAGTAACTAAATGGAAATCAAAACTATGAACTAATAGCCATACATCCTGTAAAAAAGTAAGACTGGTCTTGCAGGAAAAGCCTAAAGTGAGATTCTATGAAGAAACAATAACAACAACATATTTCCCTGAAAGAATTATGCAACATATTTCCAGTTTGCAGAGCAAATCATATGTGCTTTTGCTGTTGTGTCTCTCATACTAGGCAAATTAAATACGTTTGCTAGTAACTACATATTTATATAATGGGGTATTATACAAGTTTAAAACACTATTAGCAAATAAATAGGTATTCTAAATTCATTTGTACTCTAAGATAATTTACTATATTGAAAGTGGAAATTTATTATTTTTCTGTTTTCCTTTACTTTTTAACTAAATTTGTATTTCTCAATTTTGTGAAACATTAAAAAAAACTTAAATATATTACAAAATGTGGTTTCGAAGACTTTCTCTCAATAAAGGATATATATAGTGGAAATCATTCATAAATTGGACAACAGGATTAAATGCTCTTTTAAATATGACTATAGTAATTTTCTTATGCAATCACATTAACTTAGTTTGAGTCTGCAATTAGGTACTCAATTACGATTTTTAAAAATGCAATGGCATGAATAAATAAATGAGTATGCCCATTTGTTGATCTTATTCCCTATTAGTTTGAATTTGTAAGTATCATTAGTGGAAAAGAGCAATGCTCATTTTGGAAATAATCATGTTTCAACATGATTGGGGTCTACTCGAGGGGGAGGGTGGAAGGAGGAAGAGGAGCAGAAAGGATAACTATTGTGCCCTAGGCTTAACACCTGGGTGATAAGATAATATAATCAACAAACCCTCGTTACACATGTTTACCTATGTAACAAACCTTCACATGTGCCCCCAAATCTAAAATAAAAATTTAAAAAAATGTTTTCTATTGTTCAATAACTCTACTCATATTTGTTTAATAATGATGTATCGTCAACATTTGGGATTTCTTCTTAAATATTTCAGAATAGTTGTAAATATGTAACCCTTTTCAAAGGTGTCTTTACCTTTAGAAAAGAAAGAAAAATAATTTTGATTAATACATTTGTACTATAGATTCATTTGTTTAATCTTATTTTTCCCAAATATAAGCTTGTATATAAAAGTCTCTCAGATATAAACTTGTGTATTTAAAAGTTTCCATTTAAACATGAATAATAGTATAACTATATCCTTGATGGAAGTTGAGAAAGTACCTTTTCATATACAATTTCTTCCAACTTTGTTAAGAGAGAAAAAAAAAAAAAAAAACTTCTTGAAGAAGATAGATCATGTTGCCTTGCTAAGATACCGACGTTACATTTCATCTCACAATGCATTCTTATTAACAGTCAGATATCTCTTCCGGAATTGCATACACCTCATTGTCGTGACCGGCTCAGCCTTCAGACCAAAGACAGGTATTGTTGAAACATGACCTCATTTTAGTCAAAAGAATATGTTTCTTCTTTAGGTAAGATCAAGGTACCACCTATCGTCTCTTGTTTTATTCTTGCAATCAATAGGACATCCCTTCCTAACTTTTCCACATTGCATTGACATCCTTCAAGACTTCCAAGACAGCTTAACTTTAGAAATACGAATATATAATTCCTTAAGAATTTTTCTACCGCTGAGTTTTTCTTTAATGACAATTTGTCATCTTAGCCCTTTCTTCTTAAAATGAGAAAAGAAAACTAAAAATGAGTTTTGTGGAGAAATGAAACTTGGTTGTGGTTGCTTTGTGTGTTCCTAGCACATCTTAAGATATTTGTGAGAAAGAAAAGTTCTAGGTGTAATGCCGATAACAGAAATGTGCTTAGAATCATCTGTTTTCTTTCGAAACTAGGATGTGTAAAGGAATGAAGAAAAACAATGCCGAGAAAGAGAACTTTGATAGTCAGAATTTATTGAATCCTCTGTCCACTACTGATCAGATCAAGTAGCTGAGCTAATTAGAACCTTAAACTTTTGCTAAAATAGATATTATAGAGCTTTAAAAATGATTCAGTTTATAGATTATCTAAGACATTTTGTGCATTTCCAAAGCTTTTCATGGTATATTTTTATCGGGACAAAAATGTTAAAATAGCAAGTGTACTTTATTAAAATATTCCACTTTATTCAACTCTATTAACTTTTAAGACATTTTTTCATGACTAAGCTCTGAGAGTACCATAATAATGACACCAGCTTCGGAGTGAGATTCTTGCCTCATCAGGTGAAAGCACTACAGATTGTGCCCACTGGGCATCCATATTTTTGAGATTTTCATTAAGCATAATAACTACATCAGATTTGTAGATGGAGTTACTAACTCAGAATTCAGGCACTCTTGCTGAGCGCCCTTGTATTGATGTCATTTCTAACACAAAGACTACAGTTCAGCAGCACTATATTGATGTCCTGTAACACAATAGCACACTAATCTTATTTGCAAGAAAATTTGATGACTGTCCAACATAATCAACGTTTAATATATCTAAACGTAGAATTTAGATATACTAAATATATCAGATATTCAGAACTTAAACCTTTTCCTTTGTCCGTTGTTGGATTACACCCAATTCTACAGTTCCTTCTCCTACTAGCACATTTTCTCCTATTTTCACTTGCTAATGATCTTGTCAAATATTTAGAAATTAATCCTGGCAGTGAAAGAACCAACATCTTAGCACATTTTGACTTTCTTTGCTATTCTCATTGCTAGGAGAACATAAAGTAATGAAGGGCATGAGGGTTTTCCCTTGTGTGTATTTTCATCTAGGTGACTGTGAAAACACCACCAGAGTTTTACAGAAAATTGCTCTGATCCATTCTGAGAAGATAAACATAGCTATGACCCTAACATTCTGTGAGTGCACAGAGTGTAATGTCTGTGAAAACGCATTGTATAATGTATTGCATTACACAAATACCTATTATTTTATGAATTATATTATTTGCTTTAATGTAAGTTATTCATAGCAAGAAGCTCTTTACATTTCAGCATACTTTCGTTTTTTATTCAGGTTTTTTTTTTCCTGCTGAATCACGTGGTCCTTGAAGCAACCCATATGGTTGGTGATCATTCATGTGTTTATTCACTCATTTGACAAAGATGAGCAAATAGGTGGTAATCACTGTTTTAGGTCGTGGTAATGAAGCAAGTGAATGAGGTAGACAATGTAACTAGGCTGATAGGGCTTTAGTGCAAGAGGAGACAGAAACAGCAAACAAATAAATAAATAACATCCTTACTAAAAAGAAAAAAAAAATAATGTAATGTAACTGAGGAAAATGCAATTGGGAGTCGTAGTTATATTCACAGATGGCCTTTTTGAGCAAGTGACATATTTGATAAAACTAAGTGACAAGAGGGGACAAACTCTGAGTCGTCTAGAAGAAGGAATTTTATATGCCACCCTTGAGAGGAAGTTGTAATTTTGGTATTTTAAAGAAAGAAGGTCACTTTGTCTGAAATAAACTATGAGTGTTTAGGAAAGAAGAGAAGTAGAGAAAGCCATATTTATGGTGAAGTCAAATCAGGTCAGGTAGGGTCATGCAGATCAAAGTGAGGCATTTGGGTTTGGTTCTGATTTTGAGCAGCTACTGGCTGTCTAATCAGAGGTGAAAATGATGCAACTTACTTTTTAAAGAGATAATGCTTGGTCCGAAAAGAAGGACCAGAAGGGAAATGATGAATCCAGTTCAGGGATTATCAAAATTCATCCTGGAAAAGATGTCGATGGCTTGAATGAGGGAATAGTGGGCACAATGAGGACAAGCTAGAACAGAGATTGGCATTTTTAGTTTAGAAAGATTTTCTGTAAGAATGAATGCAGCACCATTGTATGTATTAGGGAGGACAGGCATGAAACAAAGCCTCAAAAGATAATATTTGGAGGAAAGGGTTAAAATTCTAAGCAGATAATAAATAATTTCAGGCTATTTTAAATGGGTCCATTACATTTTGCAGAGCCTCTTATTGATTTGTATGAAACATGGTTCACAATAAAAGTCACATGATGGTCATACGTGGCCCATACAATATTGGTTACTTTCTTATTATGTTTTCTTTTGTATTTCAGAATTATTAATATCATATTTCCTACCACCCTGTGTTTACCTATGCCATGTCTGTACAATGGAATTAATTGAGTCTGACTCACAGTATTCTTTAGGGAGTTAGTTAAAATGATACACTTAGCAATGTTTTAAGCATTGGCCAATATGGAAGCAATAATTTTGCTGTTAATTCTATCAATAAAAACCAGCATAATAGCAAAAGAAGCAGGCATTGGCCTATGAAGACTCATTTGGGTTTGTTTGTTGAAGAAATTTGCAGTGTTTTAAAGAAAGAGTTCTTTTTCAATTGTCCCTGAATTCTTGACATGATTGAGAAGAGTTTATACTGACACTCAAGTTCCTGCTGATGAATATTTAATTAGGAAAAAGGGAAGAAATTGTAACAAAGTTATTATTGGCTGTACTCATCACCCTCCCTGGAAATTCCAAGAAAACTGCAGTAAAGGCTGGGCGTGGTGGCTCACGCCTGTAATCTCAGCACTTTGGGAGGCTGAAGTGGGCAGATCACCTGAGGTCAGGAGTTTGAGATGAGCCTGGCCAACGTGGTGAAACCCTGTTTCTACAAAAAATACAAAAATTAGCCAGGCACAGTTGCATGTGCCAGTAGTCCCAGCTACTCAGGAGGCTGAGGCAGGAGAATCACTTAAGCCTGGGAAGCAGAGGTTGCAGTAGCGGAGATTGTGCCACAGCACTCTAGCCTGAGCAACTAAGTGAGACTCTGTCTAAACAAACAAACAAACAAACAAACAAACAAAAACTGTAGTAAAGAAGTGAGTGGTGAGGATCTATCAGGTTAAGAGAACCTACCAGGTAAGGGTTTATGATACACAGTTATTACCTGTTGGACAATTAGAGCCCTTGGATTATTCTTATTTATCTACACATTCCTTGAATAAACATTGTATTGCCTGACATGCTAACATGTACCAGTCTCAGTGTGGTTTGTAGACTTGGAGGCAGAAATAACAAGACTATTAAAACCAGGACTAGAAATAAAAACACTAGCAATTATACAACTTCGGAGTGTCAAGGAAAGCTTGCTTGTGAATACAGAGTAAACGATCTGGGGTCTATTTAGTCCTTGTTGAAGTTAAAAAGAAAGAGAGAGTGAGAGGCAGAGAAAGAGAAAGGAGGAAAATTTTATAAAACTGGTGGAAAACAAAAATATCACAGCCTAGAGAACATATGAATAAAAGAGAAAGGAATACATTATTTGAAGGAAATACTGTTACTGTTAAACTGACTGAATTACCCTGGGTCCTAAGGTATTTGAAGATTGTTTTGGGGTTTGGTTCCTATGATTTTTTTTCATTGCTCTGTTTTCTCTTTTGGTGCTTTCTCTCCCATTCTCTACTTTGAGAAAAAGTGAGAGTTTAGGTTTATAACTTGATATTCAAATCTGCATTTCAGAGTACCAGCTTAATCCCCAAAATATCTCACTCAATTTGTTTTCAGGTTATGAAGAACATCTAAACAGAGTATCAAAAAGGCAGCTTGGAGTAATCAACCCTTTTAGACACTATTTACTTTATATTGCTGGACCTACAGCATTATGGAAGAAAATACTTTACTTCACCCAGAGAAATTACCTTGGAAATGCTACATGATCATTACAAGTAATGTATAAGAAAATAACCTGCTTTCTTAGTTTTCAAGCATGGTATGTTTTTAGACTTAAGGGAAGACATACTAAACACACATTAGGTTAAAATGAAAAGAGATTCAAAGCTCAGGCATTTAAAATTTTAGAAATGCCTAAATAAAATATTGAAGCAAAAGATCTCAACCAATTTATTTGTTGTGTAAAGAGCTTACATGCAGATTTAGTAGACATTTGCTAGATGCATGTGTAGAAATCTAATTTGTTCGTCACTTTAAGTTTATTTTTCATTCATGTTGTCAAACCCTCTTTGATAATTTGGCTCCAAAATTTCAATGTTCAAATCAACATTATACCTTGAAATAAGTTAAATATGAAACACATACCAACATTTTATTTAATTTTACAGTGACTGAACCAAATGAAATTTGAGGCTGGAGAGTTTGCATTAATATTTAATTTGGGACTCACTGTAAATTTGTTTGCTGTGTACTTTAGCAGAGGCGTGCCAAAAGTTTGGAAATAAA
The DNA here is from genome assembly GCF_000951045.1 of Mandrillus leucophaeus. Lineage (NCBI taxonomy): Eukaryota > Metazoa > Chordata > Mammalia > Primates > Cercopithecidae > Mandrillus > Mandrillus leucophaeus. Next base: position 3,519,565 of record NW_012103543.1, read on the forward strand.
TTAATTTAAGTAAATAAAAACAGCAGGAAGGGGAAGGGTTGCTTGTATATGTATGAATACGAGATATGATTTATACCCCCTGACTAGGACTCTGCTCATATCACACCACAGTCTGCTGAAGGGCTTTTTTCTTTCATAAGGAAAGTACTGTGGGAACAGGTTCAAAATGAGTATAAGGGAGTTATTTATATATTAGGTAAAGCAAAAAAAAAAAATAATAATTACTGACTGCACACTCACAGTTAAAGTCATTTGGGCAGGAAATGTTGACCCCTTGGAACAGATCATAAACCTGCTGTAAAGAGCCAAGGGAAATAACCAAAGCATATTCAGAGATCTGTTAAGCCTGGGAGACACCTGAAAAATACAGCAATAGCATGAAAATCACTTAAGTAAAAAATAAACTTTCAGAGGCTGAAGCTACTTGAATTTACCAAGATTTAGAGATGAATGCCAAAGAGAATTAGTAAAACTCTTCCATGCAAAATACAGCAGTAATGGCTCCATCACAACATTGTAAACCCAAGCCCGAGAGTCACAATGTAAGTGAGAGTGGAGTGCAATTTGTGGTAAGAATAATAACATTTCCTTAAAAAGCAAAAAAAAAAAAAAAAAAAATCATATAAAGCAACCTGAAGTAGCAATCCTGCCCCTTTCCTCCCCTTCTGCAGGCAAAAGAAAATGATTGGCAGCTTTTCTTCTATGGTTTCACAGAGAGAAATAGGGTTAACTGTGGCTTCTGAGATTCCTAGACTCAGAGGAAAAGGCTGCTTAAATTTCTTTGCTCGTCATGTCAAGTAATGGCACTCAGACATATTTGACTGACCTTTATGAATTAAAAGTCAAGATATAGGGCAAGTTTTGCAAACACAAAAGCGTATAACAGCCAGGCTGGTCAGAAGATGATGTGGGTGACTTGTAAATTGGAGAACATCCATGCTGTCCAAAAGGGCAGCTGATATTCAGCTTGAGCAGATTCTGGCCTTGTGTGAATGTGGGCCCAGGGTTACAGGCCTTTAAGACTGGCTGGGAATCTGAATTTTTATGCAAAATGTCCTAAGTTTTAAATATTGCCTATCAAGATAAATCAGAAAACATACACACAGGCACACACACTCTCTCTCTTTCTCTCTCTTTCTGTCTCTCTCTCTCTCTCTCACACACACACACATACACACACACACACAAACACACACTCAAATAAAAATCCATTGTGGGAGCCAATAAAGCAAGTTGCTGGATTCAACATTGAGGCTAACAGCCTGTGGTTTACTATGCAACCCCTGAGTTGCCGCTATCAATAGAAGACTGGACTGGGTCACAATGAAAACATATTTTACTTGGTACACTGCAGGCAAAAGATGGCCCTAGAGAGTCAAGCATAATGGCTAGATATTTCGACTGGGCTATTATGGCAGGATGTGGGTTCGGAAAGAAGAGTACGAGGATGACTCCTGCATTTCTGCCTTCACATCTTCCTCCCCCTTCCTAAACGTAAAGCAGAATTGGGGGAGAGAAAGTGGACGCAGAGAAAATCATTAATGACCCAGCAGAGGGTTAATGATATTAGACCCAATTGTGACTTAACGTAGGATCGTGTTTCTGAAAGTGCCCTAAGAAACAAAACTCCCTTAATACTAATGAAGAAATGCTAAATGGAGATTTCAGCCTTAGCACTGCAGGGGCCTGGGGGAAAATATTCCATGTGGGAAAGTAACAGCACGTGGTTGAAACAACATTACCATGTCACACACACATTGTTAGTGAAATGTGGAAGGAAATAAAGAGAAGACCAAAAGGGATCAGAAGAAAAATACAGCAAAAGGAAGGCGGCAGAGATATGATTCTGTTAAGTAGACAAATTCTCATACTGAGATACAAATGAGATCACACTTAGGTTTATGTTTTATCTTTCCATTCTTTGGGAAG
>NW_012103543.1:3525888-3531586 GCF_000951045.1 Mandrillus leucophaeus
ATTTATTTATTTATTTATTTATTTATTTATTTATTTATCTATCTTAGTATAGACTCACAGATAATTTATTTTTTGTGATATTATCTAGTACTGTCACTGTTTATTTTCTCACTCAATTGTTCCACCTTTGGCCATTGGGAGCTCTTTCAGTTTGCCTCCTCCACCCTTTATTTTCGAATACTGCCGGATGCTCCAAGCTCATCTTGTATTTATTTTCTCTGTTTGCAGCCTGGAATCAATCACTTCTCTAAAGCATTTCATAGGATGTTGAAATTTCACAGACTTCTAACTGAATGTACTCTCTTAGGTATCATAAGGTTATCTTAAGGTGATAACCAATTGCAAGAACAATTCCTCTGTTACTATGTTTTACTGTTCTAAAAGAAATCATTTTGCTCATAACCTTATGTATTTCTATTTTTAATTTTTATGGATTCATAGTAGTTTTACATATTTATGGACACATGTCATATTTTGACATAAATATACAATGTGTAATGATTGAAATTGGGTTTTTTCGATCATTGGGAGCAGATTCTGGCCTTGTGTGAAGGTGGGCCCAGGGTTACAGGCCTTTCTGGGATTTTTACTACCTCAAACATTTATTATTTCTTTTTGTTGTCAACATTCCAAATCTTTCATTTTGAAATGTACAATAAATTATGAACTATAGTCACCCTATTGTGCTATCCAACACCAGATCTTATTCTATCTATCTAAATGTATATTGCAATCATTAACCAGCTGCTCTTCATTTCCCACCCTAGCACACCTTTCCCAGGCTCCAGTATCTATTGCTCTACTCTTTACCTTCATGAACTCCCACATATCAGTAATAACATGGGATACTTGCCTTTTTGGGCCTGGCTTATTTCCCTTTGTATGATGCCCTCCAGCTCCATCTATGTTGCTGTAAATGACAGAATCATATTCTTTTTCATGACTGAATAATATTTCATTGTGTATATGTACCACATTTTGTTTATCCATTCATCTCGGTAGACACTTAGTTTGATTTTGTATCTTGGCTATTATGAATAATGCTTCAATAAAAATAGTGGCACAGATGTCTCTTTGATATGCTGATTTCTTTTATTTTAGGTATATACTCTGCAGTGGGGTTGCTGGAATAGAACTGCTCAATACTTTAATTTTAATATTCACTGCAATAATTGATTATATGCTGACTAGAATTCTGAATTGTGATTACAGAAGGTGATGCTTCTTAAGGCATTTGAAATCCACTGTTTTCAAAGTCTCTAAGAAGAAATACAGATAAGTTTTATAAAAGAGACTACTGCATATTGATCCTTTGTCAAGAAATCTGTTAGGTATGTTGACTTAAAAAGAAGCATAAGCAAGTCATAAAGGAGACAATAGCACAGGATTTGATCAGAACTGGCAGGTAAGACAAAGGGCCTATAAGGATTCTATATCTTGCCTTGCAGAGGGGAGTGCATAGAGAAGTAGATGCTAGAGATAGCGAATGGGTTTGATGTTTCGGACCAGTCGTGACCAATTGGCGGTGGCTGTTCATACTGCTGTATATAGAGAGATCCTACCTGAGTCTGGATTAATTGGTAAAGGGCATTGTTGTCAGTTAGTGATGTTTCCAGTGATCACAGCTGGAGGACGTATAGGAGTATGAGCATCTGGCCTGCTTAGTTAGCATTTCTGGTTTAGTTAGCACAATAAGAGGCTCTAGTAATTATCACTGAAAAGGATGGTGCCTGTCAATGGTCCAGAATTGCCAATGAACAAACTAGTAAAATCCCAGATAATGGAACAAGCATTGCTTTGAATAAAAACAAGTGTCCAGAATCTTCTCCAAAGGCCTAGAATCTCCACTTTTTCAATGGACACACATTTTTATTTATTTATTTTGTTTGTTTTGTTTTTAGTGCTGCTTCACCGTGAACACAACATTGTTGTGTTCTTTTGGTTTAAAATTTCTGGTGGCTGATGAGACCTTGTTCTACATGATAATTTCCACCTTTTCCTAACTTTGAAGCTACATTTTTTTTTTGAAACTGTAAAGTCTAAACCTAACCTTGTTCTCTAAAAACTCTGATTCTTCTTAGATATCTGTATATATCCAGTTTTAATGAGGTATTGCTTAAAAATTATAGATATGGAATTACTAATCTGACCATCAGTTTAGCTTCTGATAATAGCTCTAGTAAGATAGTCAGAAACAGAACTAGTTGGAAAGTAATGCAACACCCATATTGAATTTTTAACAACTTAATACATTTTAGGAAATGATCCATCTGAAAGGCATTATGACTTGCTGAGAAAAGCTGTACACTGGGAACCAAGAGAAGTGGGCTTGATTCCCAGCTCTGCATCTGACTCACTCTTTGTCCTTGGGCAAGTCACTTAGCCTCTCTCTGTGTCTATTTCCTGTCTCGTAAAATCAGGAGAATAATGCATAAAGCCTCCCACCTCACCAAAATGTGTTGAGGCTGCATTCCATAACCACTGAAGGAATCTTTCTTTCCCCTGGTGGTTAAGTACCAACTTATTTTTATTAGCATCTAGTTAGATTAAATTTTGCAATAAGAGCGTGGAATTACAAATAACTTCAAAGAATCCTTTAATCCTTGAATTTACACTGGAGTTTAATTGCAACACACATTGCTTTGTGTTAATACACCGATTGGCTAGCAAGAGGCTTTGAGAGTCTTGTGTGTACAAAAATATTTAATGCCTCAATCTACTTGAGTACCTGCTATGCAGTCTTGTACTGAGCACATCAGAACCCATTAGAAGAGTAGAAAATAGAATCCTAGGGCGAAGAGGCTTACACACAAGAAATAATTAGAGAACGCTATCTAGAAATATTTATTCAAAAATGTTATAGTCAAGATTCTAGTTTAGACAATGAGGAAATCAATGTAGTCTGGAAAATCACAGAGCAACGCCATGCGATAGATGGAACAAATGCCTCTGATTGTATGACATCTTTCATGTTTCCTCCAGTAAAACTCATCTTCTTTATTTCCTTCTCGAATTTGGTAGCTCATTTTGCATTTTTCCAGTTTTCTTGATCTTTTATGGCTTTTTAAAACTCTTTTTCTTTTTAACTACTACATAATCATGGATCACACATTATATTTAGCTGTTCTTTTTCTTAATACATAATTTTTCTTAATTCTTTTATGATGAACTGTAGTTCCTCCATATTTTTTCATGAGTTTGACCTTATAGAATATTCAATATTCTGAATTTGCTCTGACTTTCTCATTATTTTATCTATCTTTGTACTCTGTAACTGATATTTTCTGTAAACTAGATATTAGATCTATAGGCTAGACTAGAGGCAGGTTGAGCATTTCTGGGCGGACTGTTGGGCATCTGTATATTAATAACTGTGATGTAAGTTATTAGTACATGTAATAGTAGAATTCATAGCACAGATGGAAAGGCACCTTGATGTAATGCTTTTCAGCTTCTGCTTTGCTACCATGCTCAGCAACAATATGGTGTATCATTGTATAAGAAAAGACTGCACTTATATGGCACTGTGACGTCCGATCAATTACATTATCTCTTCAAGTTTGTATTTTCTTATGTATAAAATGGGGATAATGATACCTAGTATACAGTATTCTTTTGAAGTTTTGAGACAATAATTGTTTTCTGTTCATAATAGACACTCAATTAAAGGAAGTTTACTAGTAGAAGTATTAGTAATAATGTTTGTTATACTAGTAGTACTCAGTCATATAGTCCTGCATGATGAAAATATTTAAGACTGGCATTCATTCTACAAACAGAACAGCAATGCTATTCATACCAGAATCCCCATTGTAACAGATGGACTTTACCTGTTTGTTTGCTTGTTTGGTTGTTTAATATGCCACCATGTGGTATGATTTAAATGGAGGATATCATCTTTATATTCTTTTCAGAATGAATCAGGTTATAAACAATCCAATAAGGAAGTTAAAACATTATTCATGGACAAAAGCCTCTCTCAAGACTCTCAGGTTTCTTCTCAGGTTTCTTTGCCCCATTATCATTTAGTTTTTTGTTTTTTTGTTTTGTTTTGTTTTGTTTTGTTTTGTTTTGTTTTGTTTTTGGTTTCTACTACTTGAATGTGAGGAGAGAAATGCATGTGCAAGATCCAGGAGCCTACACTTTTGCTGTTCACGATAATTTACAAAACACATGTTAGGGTTGAGGTAATGGGATTAAGTTTTAGAATCAGTCTGCTTGTCCGCGAATGCAGGCTTTATCATTTGTTAGCTGTATAACATTGGCCATGATACAGAATCTCCCTGAATCTTTGTATACCTCTTTGTAAAAAAGCTCAAAGGGATGTTGTGAGCATAGAACAGAGATTTATATACCTCCAACTCAAAGTGACTTCCTAACACACACTAGGCATTATTGTAGTTTTATTATTATATACATACTTTTCTGGATCTCCAGTTTTGCCTACAGTGGGCAGTTATTAACGCTTAGAAATCAGTGAAGTTTTAATAGGAGAGATCAGGTCTGCTGCAAGGTCTGTGCACTGCACAAAGGAACTACATATAGAAATGGAAAGGAGTAGTGACATCCACATTGCATTCTATTTATCAAACTATGTGCCCTAATCCAGGGTTGCGTTTGTCCAAAGATGCCTTTTTCTAATTAGCACAAAAGTGCCATATAGACTATTGCTGCCTTAGATGGAAATCTAAACAGAGGTTATTGCAGGAACAAAATTAGTGAAGAAAAAGAGAATCAATTTACAACAGGTTGTTCATTATGATACAGTTAATATAAGATGAACTCCTGAAGAGTGAGATATGTAGGAGATGTTGTTCTTTACAATCTACTGAACCCAAGGTGGGCTTTAAAAATAGTTTCTAAAAGAAATCATTAAGAATTGTATGAATATAATTAATGAACTACTTTATTATCAAAGAAAAGATCATTGTTGCAGAAAATACTTCAATATAGATTCTCATATTTTCTCCCTCAGATTAGTCATTCAAAATGTAATTTATTTTTTCCTCAGATAGTTTAAAATGACATTTTGGCTACATTAGAACAGAGGGTTTCTCCTACTACGTAGTAACTTATCGGTGATCCCTCAAGTCATGACTGCTCTCTTGCTGCGTGTCCTGTGGGGATCCACCGCCATGTTGAATCTGAAAATATCAAGACTAACTTACTGGCAACCTGGAATACTTTTCTGATATTGATAGTATTATTTTAGATGGCTTTTTGTTTTAATTTTATAGGTTAAAAATAAGGACTTTTTCTGATTTTCATTATATATTTTTACCCATGCAGGGCTTTTACATTTGCCTCATAAATAAACAAGTATGGGGAAAAGAACCCCCTATTTTATTTTTTATGCTCCATAAGTACCACTTTACTTCTTGAAAAAAGAGGAATTTTTATTCCAGGAAGAATGATGTGCTTGTGTAATATCAAGTACATGTTCAATGCTTCTAAGTGATAAATTTACATAAAGGATAGTTTGCTTTCTCATCAGAGTCTGTACATTACAGATTTTCTGTCAGAAAATCAGAATGAAGACTAAAATCAAGGCTTAGGTTTGTCTCTTTTAATACTACACATATCATTCTACACAGCTTTTGAAAACAACCAAACCAAGCATCACTTTTAAATGTTGACACTGTACTTTGCTGATGCTATTATTTTCTCTTCAGGTAAGGGGCCTGTGAGGAATGCTTAA
>NW_012103543.1:3531636-3535348 GCF_000951045.1 Mandrillus leucophaeus
TGTGGTATGATTTAAATGGAGGGTATCATCTTTATATTCTTTTCAGAATGAATCAGGTTATAAACAATCCAATAAGGAAGTTAAAACATTATTCATGGACAAAAGCCTCTCTCAAGACTCTCAGGTTTCTTCTCAGGTTTCTTTGCCCCATTATCATTTAGTTTTTTGTTTTTTTGTTTTGTTTTGTTTTGTTTTGTTTTGTTTTGTTTTGTTTTTGGTTTCTACTACTTGAATGTGAGGAGAGAAATGCATGTGCAAGATCCAGGAGCCTACACTTTTGCTGTTCACGATAATTTACAAAACACATGTTAGGGTTGAGGTAATGGGATTAAGTTTTAAAGTCAGTCTGCTTGTCCGCGAATGCAGGCTTTATCATTTGTTAGCTGTATAACATTGGCCATGATACAGAATCTCCCTAAATCTTTGTATACCTCTTTGTAAAAAAGCTCAAAGGGATGTTGTGAGCATAGAACAGAGATTTATATACCTCCAACTCAAAGTGACTTCCTAACACACACTAGGCATTATTGTAGTTTTATTATTATATACATACTTTTCTGGATCTCCAGTTTTGCCTACAGTGGGCAGTTATTAACGCTTAGAAATCAGTGAAGTTTTAATAGGAGAGATCAGGTCTGCTGCAAGGTCTGTGCACTGCACAAAGGAACTACATATAGAAATGGAAAGGAGTAGTGACATCCACATTGCATTCTATTTATCAAACTATGTGCCCTAATCCAGGGTTGCGTTTGTCCAAAGATGCCTTTTTCTAATTAGCACAAAAGTGCCATATAGACTATTGCTGCCTTAGATGGAAATCTAAACAGAGGTTATTGCAGGAACAAAATTAGTGAAGAAAAAGAGAATCAATTTACAACAGGTTGTTCATTATGATACAGTTAATATAAGATGAACTCCTGAAGAGTGAGATATGTAGGAGATGTTGTTCTTTACAATCTACTGAACCCAAGGTGGGCTTTAAAAATAGTTTCTAAAAGAAATCATTAAGAATTGTATGAATATAATTAATGAACTACTTTATTATCAAAGAAAAGATCATTGTTGCAGAAAATACTTCAATATAGATTCTCATATTTTCTCCCTCAGATTAGTCATTCAAAATGTAATTTATTTTTTCCTCAGATAGTTTAAAATGACATTTTGGCTACATTAGAACAGAGGGTTTCTCCTACTACGTAGTAACTTATCGGTGATCCCTCAAGTCATGACTGCTCTCTTGCTGCGTGTCCTGTGGGGATCCACCGCCATGTTGAATCTGAAAATATCAAGACTAACTTACTGGCAACCTGGAATACTTTTCTGATATTGATAGTATTATTTTAGATGGCTTTTTGTTTTAATTTTATAGGTTAAAAATAAGGACTTTTTCTGATTTTCATTATATATTTTTACCCATGCAGGGCTTTTACATTTGCCTCATAAATAAACAAGTATGGGGAAAAGAACCCCCTATTTTATTTTTTATGCTCCATAAGTACCACTTTACTTCTTGAAAAAAGAGGAATTTTTATTCCAGGAAGAATGATGTGCTTGTGTAATATCAAGTACATGTTCAATGCTTCTAAGTGATAAATTTACATAAAGGATAGTTTGCTTTCTCATCAGAGTCTGTACATTACAGATTTTCTGTCAGAAAATCAGAATGAAGACTAAAATCAAGGCTTAGGTTTGTCTCTTTTAATACTACACATATCATTCTACACAGCTTTTGAAAACAACCAAACCAAGCATCACTTTTAAATGTTGACACTGTACTTTGCTGATGCTATTATTTTCTCTTCAGGTAAGGGGCCTGTGAGGAATGCTTAACGCACATATTATTTTCCTCCTCAGTGGGAAAAACTCCCGTTTGAATAAAATAATCCTGAAATTTAAAACAACATTTTTTTATTACTTTTGTCTTTTGAAAACCAAACATGTTATGTTTTTGGTTTCATGCAAAGCAATTTAAAAACCAGTAATTTTAGACAAAATATGTACGATGTTAATCTTGGGCTTCCTTTAACTAAAGGGAGGTAATTTATTAGAGTGTGCTTATATTTGAAAATTCTTTATTTCTGATAAATTCATAGATATTCTCAAAATTATTTTTAATAATTGGAAGAATATCATTTCTCAAACTAAGCATTGCATATAGTAACAACACAGAACTGCTCTCAGAATTGCCCAAGTTATGTTCTTTTGGTTTTGCTCTTACATTTTCTTGGTAAATTCAAGCCTTGTTCTAATATTGTAAAAATAGGAGAAAAAGACATTAAAACATTTCTAGGGCTTTAAAGTGAGTTAACATCATAACCACCAACTGTCAGCAGACTTTGGGGAGCCAGCAGGGAGCCATGTTTACCTGACATAATGGATGTGTGGTCACGGAACTCATTAAGCTATAACAATCTTTGGGAAACCGTTGTTCACCTCCCAAAGTCCACTCTAAATGTCCTCTTTCCTAGTCCACTGAGGTTCATAATGCTTATAAGGTCATCATGTTCTTTTTTGTTGTTGTTGGTCTCTTTAAGCTGATTTTCACATGTAACAGAAGAATCCTGTCAAATGAAAATTGAGATATTTGTCTCTCAAAAATTCATTTTCAGGTAAGACACCACTTTAGGCTCACTAGGAAAGTTCTTGGATAAGCATAATTCCTGTGACCAATAGTCCCGAGATCATGAGGCACCCCAGCACTTGAAATACTCAGTTGTCTTTAGCTGAAGTCAGTTGGGCACAATATACAAGCAATCTGATGTTAGTGACCTTGGTGAATAAATTCTACAGAGCAAATTTTAGCCGAAGGCTGGAGCCAAAAATATAACTAGATCTCAGGTGTGTGGAGTGATGTGAGCATCTATAGGATTCTTTTGTCCCTTTTTACTTGTGTTATGTCTTATATAAGATAATCATAAGTGATAGAAAACTTATGTAAACATGCACTAATGGCAAATTAAAGAGCATGCTTGAAAAATAATTTTACAAATCCTCCATCCACTTGGTAGTGAAAGCAAAACTGTTGAATGTCCAAGCCTCCTCACTCAGCTTTGTCAGTGTTCAGTCATTTAATCCTTTAGCTCTTCAGATTTTCATGAAGCCTATATTTCACATGAAAGAAAATATAGGATATTAGAACAATAGTGCCATGAAATAATCATTAAAATGGCAAAGACTCTAAAAATGGAAATTCTCTTTTCATTCAGTGATGGACTTTTCTTTTTCCACGAGAGAGGAAGAGTAGTCAATAACATTGACAACCTATGCTTTAGTGGATTTTTTTTATTGAACATCTATTGATTAATTACTTGCAAATTATGCTTTTAGTGGATAACATGAAAAGACTGATCATATAGATTTTTTAAGCTAATTTTAAATTTTGGATTGCTATTTCCCATGGAATTGAAATGAATAGAAGCTTATTTGAGAAAAATAATTTAGCATAATGGTAGAGCTCTAAAATCATAGGAAAGATTTATTTCAGATAACATGTCTGCTTTATTATTTATGGAGAGTTCCCTATAAATTCATTTTTATATTTGAGTCATCTCATATATTATATATAATTTTTAAAGAGATTTGATATTTGATTTTCAGAAATGTGTTAGGAAACTTTTTGGAGCCATTAAGATATATCTGAAGCCCTAAGTACTCAAACTATAAGACCTTTGTCTGAAAATTATAATAGTAGAATGAATAAAATTATGAATAT
>NW_012103543.1:3535646-3539821 GCF_000951045.1 Mandrillus leucophaeus
TTGAATGCCTATAATGAGACAATTGGATTAAGAACAACTGTCTTAGGCCATTTTACGATGTTGAAACAGAAAAGTTGAGACTAGGTGACTTAAAAAAAAAGGATAGTTTCTGGAGGCTTGGATGTCCAATATTCAGGTGTCAACATCTGGTGAGGGTCCTTTTGCTGCATCAGCCCATAGTAGAAGGCAGAGGTGCAAAAGTAAAAGGACAGAAGGGGACCAAACTCATCCTTTTCTCAGCAACCCACTCCTGTGATAACTAACTCATTTTCACAATAGCCACATTAATCCATTAATAAGGGCAGAACCCTTATGACCTAATCACCTCTTAAGGTCCTACCTCTCTACAACTTTGCATTGGGAATTAAGTTTCTAATATATAAGCTTTAAGAGACACTTTTAAACCATAGCATCAATCTTTTTGAGCAGTATAGTTTTATTTTAACCCAGCAAATGTTGTAATAAATATAACTTGTTTCTAAATGTCAATTTTTATATTGTGAAACATATCAACATTTTTTTTTCTCATCTCACAGAATTAAACAACTAAGCAGAACTCACTCAGAAAATGTACTTATTTACATTTTAGGGCATCTGTCTATTCTAATTAAGGCAAAAATGTATAAATTTATATATACATTTTGCCTTAAATATGAAGCTTTATATTAAATATGTATAATGTTATAATTATTTTTATAATATATGCCTTTATGCTTATGTATATTTGTCCCATTAATTCAGTATTTTAGCTAAATGAGAGCTATCATGTGATCACATAAAAATGTCATGAAGTTTTTAAAAAGCAGGATACAATAATTATTGCATAGCATTGCCTAGATATGAGACATAATGTAACCTTCAACTTTTAAAAATTTTGTATTGTTATCAGATTTTTCAAGGTCATCATTATTACCACTGATTATTACACTCTAGTATTTGTCTTAACCTCATATTAAATTGATCTAGCATTTTTGGGGTGAGGTGTCGGGAGGCAAGAAGATGTTTGCTGTGGGCAATGGCATATTCCAAGTGACAAAAGAGGAAAGATTTAAAAATCTGATACCTTTTATATCTTAATGACATAGAAGTTATCATGGAATATAGATTGGTCCTGAAGCCAAAGATTTAGGTTTGCGTTCAGGTTTTTTATTCTAGTGGAGAAATTCTGAACAAGTCACTTAATTTCTTCAAAACTGAGATTTTGTATCTGCAAAATGTAACTAATGACAGCTTATTACATGAGGTTGTTTCAAAATTGAATAAGATAACGAAAGTGCTTTACAAATTTTATAGCACTCTACAGAATTAAAACTTAATTATTCCACAATAGTAATAATCAAAGTCAGTTCACTTTTGTGATTTTTAAAAATTATCCTATTTTGTAATCTTTATTTCTTTTGGTTAATTGTTGTTTCCTCAACTTGCTTCTATAGATGGCAGGAAAATTTAACTGAAAAGCAATTCATCATTTCAAAAACGTTTCTTACAGATATACTAAATAAAATTTCACTTTGGAAAATGTGTGAATGACACTATATTGAAAAATCATAGCTGAGGCTGCAGAGTAAAGCCTGTGTGGTAGACATAGGACTTGAGAAGAGTGAGGAGTATGTGTACCAGTATTCCAGCAGTTCATTGTTTTGTGGTGTTAAATCCCATAAGAAAAGTAGAGATGAAATACTATGGAATTTCAGCTTTCATTATTTATAAATCTAAGTACTTTTAGGGAAGAGGGTTAAATGATATTTTATCTAATTTAGGTTTACATTACCAGAGGAGTACACAACCTTAAGGAACATGTAAATTAAGACATTATTATTTAAAATAAATTTTCTACTAAAATACTTATATTAATAATTGAAATATAAACAAAAAAGAATCACTGCTAGGCAGTGGAATTAATTTAAAATCTAGACCCTGAAGAAGTTTTCAAAATATAAACAGAGTTTTGGTTTATTTTAAAAAATACAGATCTTCAGTGCTAATGAATTATCTATAGAAACCTACAAGCTTGGACCAATTAAATCATTTTAGCTGATCTCCTTTTGGACCATATGTTTATCAACTTAAGATTGATAACTAATTCATCAACCATAAGCAGAAAATTCCATAGAAAATAGTTATTTCAATCTGTGATTTTTCTGAAATTCTACATTTTGTGAACTATACAACCATGTAAGAGTTAACAATGGAAAGTATGATCTTAGCCATATCTAGCCCTATTTAATGGGATGTGTCAAAGAGAAATGACACATCATTGTTGTTAAAGCCAGAGGTAGATATGTATACAATTTTGTTAATTGAAAAGAACTAGGATGTCCAATCCATTTGGCACCCTGCAATTAGAATGACCTTTTTAGAAACCCAAAGAGATCTGTCTAAAAACCTTTAGTGGTTTCCACTTGCTTTAGAATAAAATGAAACTTTCCTTGGCAGGACATCTGGGGATAGTGATGACCTATAATTTGCCCTCCTCTTTGGTTTCACCTCCATTCGTGTTTGTTTGGTAGCCTTTCCCACCTTTGCACCTCAGCCTATACTGCACATCTGCCTGTGAGCCTCCTTCTCTCACAGCATTTGCCAACAAGTGCTGTGATTGTTGTCCAGTGCTGACATTTTTTCTCTTAGACTGTGAACTCCTTGAGGGTGTGAACATATTTCATTTCTATCTCTGATGTGTAGTGTCTAGAACATGTTAGGACATTTAAGACAGATGAATAAATGAAACCAATGATCTTCACAACTGGTCTTGAAAAAAATTGATTGGAGAGCTTCTGATAGGTGAAGACACTATGGAGCTTTTCAGATGTTTAAATAAAGAAGACATGAGTTGTATACTGCATGCATTTCTAAGGCTTGGTTAAGTATAAGGCTGAGGAAATGTTTCAGAAAATATGCAAGTTACTATTTCCTGGAATAAGACCCAAGTAAAGTAACTGGCGAGCTGAAAAGAGGCAGGTTTTGACTACACTGCAGCCTATTGTAAGCTCCAATGCAAATAACAATACTAATGAGTTAAGTGCAAAGCAGAATGTCAAAAAATATCTTTATGGTTCTGCATTGTATCAAACTTATCTCCATCTTATATAAACACGCAAAGGACTCAATCCAATATTTGGAAAATGGCCAGCTTTAAAGAAACTATTTGGAGCATTGGTTTCAGGCCAATCTTCGCTAAATCAAAGACTGCCAGTTTCCTTCATGCCAAACAGCACAATAAACCCCTCTGCAAAAGGAATAAAGACTGCTGAGAAATAACTGATGAGGCTTTTAATGTCAATAAATGTCATTCTGTGCATCAGTATTGTGAGAGCTTCCTTTTCACAAGTGGAAGAGGGATTTTATAAACTCTCCCGTGAAAGAATGGGGATTTAGAGTTGGCATTAGTAGACCTGTAATAAAACAAATCCTTCCTTCCAGTTCCCCTTGAAGTGAAGAATAGCACTTGAACTTCTCATTTGGTAATATGTGGATTATAGATATCCCTCTTCTGCACCACTAAGGTGTGTGTCATCTTTTTTCTACATTCATAAATATCCTCTTGGGAGAAAAAGGAAGTGGAAAAGAATTGAGAAATTGTCTTTTGGCTTCATTAGATGTTGCTTGATTAAAGATTTGGAAGGTACTGTGAAAATACATTTAGTTTTCTGACAATCTTGTAAATGAAGCTCAACAACTATGCACCAGAGTACTGATCAGACACTTGTGAGGAAGCTTTTACACAGCTGACAGGTTCTGCTAATGAATCCTGGATTGGCACAATATTTAATTTGGCTTTTTCTTATACACTGTAGGTAAGAATCAGCCAATAGTATGAGGTCAGAAATGCCATTTATTTAGCATATTGTCCTTATTGCATTTTGTGATGTAGTCTAGCTTAAAATATTTGGCTATTCTGAATATATTTAATTTATGAAAAATCACTGGGTCATCTTTTATAAGATTAGAATGTTAAATGGTATTTGGGAAAGACAAAAATGCCCTTTTGTCATTTCATTGTTTGGCCAAGACTTCTTTCTTTTTTATTTGTTAACTGCAAAATTTGTACATTGCAAGTGACTAGTCAGCTTCCCTGGTGACTGCCAAAAACTAACAAACACTTTAAACTCAATGTGTATTCTTTAACATATCTAAAGAACATAAAGATTAGAGTTAGGTTTCTTTATTAAGGAAAA
>NW_012103543.1:3539871-3630594 GCF_000951045.1 Mandrillus leucophaeus
GAGAAATGACACATCATTGTTGTTAAAGCCAGAGGTAGATATGTATACAATTTTGTTAATTGAAAAGAACTAGGATGTCCAATCCATTTGGCACCCTGCAATTAGAATGACCTTTTTAGAAACCCAAAGAGATCTGTCTAAAAACCTTTAGTGGTTTCCACTTGCTTTAGAATAAAATGAAACTTTCCTTGGCAGGACATCTGGGGATAGTGATGACCTATAATTTGCCCTCCTCTTTGGTTTCACCTCCATTCGTGTTTGTTTGGTAGCCTTTCCCACCTTTGCACCTCAGCCTATACTGCACATCTGCCTGTGAGCCTCCTTCTCTCACAGCATTTGCCAACAAGTGCTGTGATTGTTGTCCAGTGCTGACATTTTTTCTCTTAGACTGTGAACTCCTTGAGGGTGTGAACATATTTCATTTCTATCTCTGATGTGTAGTGTCTAGAACATGTTAGGACATTTAAGACAGATGAATAAATGAAACCAATGATCTTCACAACTGGTCTTGAAAAAAATTGATTGGAGAGCTTCTGATAGGTGAAGACACTATGGAGCTTTTCAGATGTTTAAATAAAGAAGACATGAGTTGTATACTGCATGCATTTCTAAGGCTTGGTTAAGTATAAGGCTGAGGAAATGTTTCAGAAAATATGCAAGTTACTATTTCCTGGAATAAGACCCAAGTAAAGTAACTGGCGAGCTGAAAAGAGGCAGGTTTTGACTACACTGCAGCCTATTGTAAGCTCCAATGCAAATAACAATACTAATGAGTTAAGTGCAAAGCAGAATGTCAAAAAATATCTTTATGGTTCTGCATTGTATCAAACTTATCTCCATCTTATATAAACACGCAAAGGACTCAATCCAATATTTGGAAAATGGCCAGCTTTAAAGAAACTATTTGGAGCATTGGTTTCAGGCCAATCTTCGCTAAATCAAAGACTGCCAGTTTCCTTCATGCCAAACAGCACAATAAACCCCTCTGCAAAAGGAATAAAGACTGCTGAGAAATAACTGATGAGGCTTTTAATGTCAATAAATGTCATTCTGTGCATCAGTATTGTGAGAGCTTCCTTTTCACAAGTGGAAGAGGGATTTTATAAACTCTCCCGTGAAAGAATGGGGATTTAGAGTTGGCATTAGTAGACCTGTAATAAAACAAATCCTTCCTTCCAGTTCCCCTTGAAGTGAAGAATAGCACTTGAACTTCTCATTTGGTAATATGTGGATTATAGATATCCCTCTTCTGCACCACTAAGGTGTGTGTCATCTTTTTTCTACATTCATAAATATCCTCTTGGGAGAAAAAGGAAGTGGAAAAGAATTGAGAAATTGTCTTTTGGCTTCATTAGATGTTGCTTGATTAAAGATTTGGAAGGTACTGTGAAAATACATTTAGTTTTCTGACAATCTTGTAAATGAAGCTCAACAACTATGCACCAGAGTACTGATCAGACACTTGTGAGGAAGCTTTTACACAGTTGACAGGTTCTGCTAATGAATCCTGGATTGGCACAATATTTAATTTGGCTTTTTCTTATACACTGTAGGTAAGAATCAGCCAATAGTATGAGGTCAGAAATGCCATTTATTTAGCATATTGTCCTTATTGCATTTTGTGATGTAGTCTAGCTTAAAATATTTGGCTATTCTGAATATATTTAATTTATGAAAAATCACTGGGTCATCTTTTATAAGATTAGAATGTTAAATGGTATTTGGGAAAGACAAAAATGCCCTTTTGTCATTTCATTGTTTGGCCAAGACTTCTTTCTTTTTTATTTGTTAACTGCAAAATTTGTACATTGCAAGTGACTAGTCAGCTTCCCTGGTGACTGCCAAAAACTAACAAACACTTTAAACTCAATGTGTATTCTTTAACATATCTAAAGAACATAAAGATTAGAGTTAGGTTTCTTTATTAAGGAAAAAGTGATTATAAGAATGCCCATTAAAAAACTAGGTTCATCACTGAGAGAAAGAAAATGATAAACAGTAGCTTTTATATTCAAAGGACAATTGATAGACTTGTATATATACATTGAGTTAACTGTTTGGTCTTATGGGTGCTCAGGGACTAAAGCTAATGTATAATAAGAAAACAAGTTAATGCAAATAATTTACTAAATTAATTTACATAAATTAATCTCCTAATTTAATATGAATAATTTGCATGATTATTTTCATCTAGAAGAAAATTAAGGTAGATAAAAATATAACTTGGATAACTTGTTAGCAAAATCCTTCAAATACTAAAATATGTAATATTTAAAATAACAAAAACATTAATTAACCCTTTGCTTTTTACAAATCTTAAAATAGTGAGACTTAGTAGGAAAATTCTGCTCACCAAAATACAAAGTCAGCTTCACACTAGAGGATCATGTTGATCCTTTCTTCATGATTAAGAAAGAAAAATTTATATTTATACAGTGATACCTAGAAGACAAAGCCTAGAAATTCAAGGAGAAATTAAAATAGTGCTTAACCAACCACCAAATTATTCTCAGTTATTTTTGTCCACATTAATTATATTTTAAAAGGTAAGACTTTTAGCTTTTAAAATGTGAACGTTTAGTTTTTGCTAATATTTTTATTTTGTTATGGTTATGAGTTTTTGCATTATACCTAACTGGACACATGGAATAAATTTAGGGAGACACTTTTTTCATATATGTAAAATATCTAATTCTGTTTTCTAGATCTTCCATGACCCAATTTTGTGACATGAATTTCATAGCAAAAGATTTGCATTCTAAATTTTATTATCAGTAGCCAAATTATGAATCCACATTTTCTTTAAGTAATTTTAAGAATATGATCAATGTAATTACTTTTTTGTTTTTTATTTTATTTTGATTTTTTTACCTTTGCCTCCCAGTGTAATTAATTTTAGATACTTTCAAAATACTTATATAATCAGTTTCATTCTTTCCTAGGTTCCTAGGCAATAGGAACCTAGCCCTAACATTTGTCTCCAAAGGAATGACTGCCAGATCTTGTTAAGTGAATTTGTCTGATACAAACTCAAGTTTAATACAAAGAAGTACTCAATAGAGGAATCGTCATGTTTTCTTTTTGTGTGTGTGTCATTTGCAGGCACTTAATATGAAATCAGAGGAGGTTTGTGATTGGGGTACAGATTGGTTCACAGTGCATGTGGCTGTAACATGCATAAGGCTAATGTTTTGAGACGCTGCTTTAGACTTTAAAATGCATTTTCAAATACAGTTCAACAGCCAGTAAGTGTCAAAGCACTGCAGAGAGAGACTAGAATTCAGATCTTCCAATGTCTATGTCTTTTGTTTTTTAACTATAATATCGTAATGTAGCATCCCAGAGTGAATACATTAATACTTAATAAAATGTAGTGATATGACAATAAAGCACTATCAGAGTTTTGTTATTTAACGTCTCAGAACTAAAAGAATCACGTAAGTGTTTTCTCTCTCCATACTATCTCAGCCTCAATGGGAGGCTAAAAGCTTGTTCAATTAATGGTTTGTGTTCTCAGAACATTTTTGGAATTCTTGTTTTGGAATGCCTTCAGAGCCTATGACATTTTCTATTAAACTTGATGCTTTCATATCTTGATTTCTAAAATACAACTCCAATTTTTAAAAAATGATCAGAAACCATATAAAGTTAAGATCTCTGAATGAAGTGAGTGATTAGACTTGTCATTTTAGTTTTGACTTTCAAAGTTTGAGCCTGATTTTTTAAGTGATAGGTTGTGTCTAAAAGTAATTCTAGGAGAAACGGTTAAAAATAGTTTTCTTAATAGCATCAATACAATATTAAGCTTCCTGTCTACCTTAAGTAATAGCTTCATTTGGAATCTTTAGGACTGGAAGAGTCATCTAGGATTCTGTATTATCAGGAGATATATATATATATGTATGTATGTATATGTTTTATATCTGAATATGTCTAACATATGCAAACTGTCAAACATATGCTTTATATCAAAATATATGTCACATATGCAGAGAGATAGACATACTAGCATGTCTTATATTCCATTTTTATGAAGCGTAAGTGTGGCCAACTTCAGTCCAAATCATGTAGACCACCTATATAACTCAGATGTTACCTAAACTTTTCCGAAAGCAATAACTTTTTTACTACATGAATGATTATGAAGTGGCATTTGAGAGTGTTTAATTGCCAACCTACAACGCCGAGGATATCCAGCCTGGCTGTGGTCCAGATCACCAGAGCAATCACCACTGTTTGAGAATGAATCAGGCTACAGTTGGTCCTTTATTCCTTTATGTACAAATTCTGCAGCCTGTTAGTACACTTATTTCTACCTTTCTCCGTAGTTCACTCCCCAAAAAAGCAAGTGGGGAGAGCTCAATCAGGAGAAAAACAATTTTAAAATAATTGTACCTGTGATAAGATTTATTTTATTGAGAACTCCTCTTTCCCTCTCTTCCTTTCTCTTTCTTTTCCTTGCCCCTCCCTCCTTCCCTCTCTCCCTTCATCTTTGAGTTCCTCTGTTCTCAAAGCAAAAGGAAGGGGAAATATGTGTATGGGGGCAAGGAGTCCTTGAAAGAAGGAAGCTAAATTTGAAATAGTTTGAAAACAACCCAGATCAATCTATCAGTTTAATTTTATTTTCATCTTAAAGAATCCTTAAAGCAGCTTTGTTATTATCATCAGGATTTCTTCACTGGTTTGAAAGGTGAAAGGTTAATGACTCATTTACGGAGGTATGCGGTCTTCTTTTATTTTTCACTTACAATTATCTTCACTTGTTTTAAAATGCAATCCGGCCTCCAAAATGTATTGTAGTCATTCACTATTTCTGTCAATTAAAGTTTCTAAGTCACAGAGTTAAAATGAATCATAAATAAGCATTAATTGATTTCAATCACTGAATGCCCACTTCCCAAAGAAATGAATGGGGCAGATTTACTTTTGAAAATCTGCTTTCCGTGGCAGCTGGAGCATTGGGGCTCAGCAGATGTTAGTTTCTAAAAGCTGGTATTCACTTCGGGAACTGACTCTGGATGTTGATGTTGCTTCTCCTCAAGGAATAAAATGATGACAGAGTGGTATGAACGCTAATGGATTTTTGACTGCAGTAATGGTAACTTCATAGAGCACTGGTGCTCTCCAAGCACTGGAGTGTGATGCCTTGGGCCCCCGATATCTCATGGAGAAGCCATTTAGTTATAAACAACAAACCTTACACTTCCTTCCAGGTTTCATACGTAGATCTAATTTTATATAGGTAATATAAAACCAAGTATCCTTAAAGTTAGTGTAAGAATACAATGGTCTTATCAAGGAAAAGGAATGTTTATAAATGTAGAAAATTCCACTTATAGTCATTGTGGCAATATTTGCATTGTTTGTAAAATTAGAATCAACACTTTCTTTTATATAAAGATGATAATTCTATTGTGAACCAGGCTCTATTATAATTGACATCTCTCTAACACTTAGAATCCAGGTTACTATTCCAGGAGGGGTGTTCTAATGAGGTTGTTGCCATAGAAACTTTCCAATCATTGATGTCGTTTTTACTATGGATAATTTAAATGCTATGGGAAATTTAGAATTTTAAAATTATTCAGAAACAGAACAAATTCTGAGGGGTAGTATAATATTATTTTATCTAAAATAAGGCACTTGAGCAAACTAATTATTTTGCAGATTGAAGAAAAGGGTTTATTAGTACCATTTGATGTCTGAGCCTAAGAGCGAAAGCCGAGAGAAGAATTTGGTCTGGCAAATGTAATTTGTTGATAGAAATGCAGTGTTAGAAAATCTAAATGACCATTAGTTCAATTTGGGATTGTGAATACTTAAAATAGCACGAACGATTTTTATATAAAATGGGATAAATAAGCTTCTGAAGGAAATGTAGAGAAGGTGGCTTTCTTATAAACTACCAATTAACTTTATCAAATTGGTTTGAAATTTAAGTGGAAAATATTTTATCCTCCAACTCATGTTAATATTGTAATGATAATATCTGTCTGCAATGTTACACAAAAGGATTTTGTATAAAATGGGTTTGTAGCCTTATGAAAATTTATTACCTCATGGTCATCATTTTACACTACTGTTGCAATTAGATTATAAACTCTTTGAAGGTAAAGCCCACTGGGATGGTGGCCACCAAAGGAAGAATGTAGATTGAAATATTGCAGTAAGATCAAGGAATCATGTTTAATTTGGTTTTACACATGCATTGCTATTGAATAATGAGTTTTCCCAGAATTATAGATGTGACATATTACAGAAGATTAGATGAAATGTACATTATGTACTGGATATCAAGTTTGTGTTATTCTCATTTTTATTCTATATGAATAATGTTTTCAGGCAAAAATGCACCAAGTTATTGCCTGAGAATTAGTTGCCTGTTCATTTATTGAAGAATCATTCATACTGTCAAGAGTCAATGCTATATGTGCAGAGGAGAAAAGTGATTCTAATTAAGTAACAACTACTCGAATTAACAAAAGTGAATTATCTAATTTTGAAATTGTGTCTTTTGAAAATGATCAGTAGCGTTGCTTATAACACATTTCTGCTTTGATTTCCCATTTATCCATGGCTTAGTCCATTGAGATTTCTCAGAATAACATGAGGCATCAAGTCAATTAAGGTTAACTTAACTTTAAGATTGAATTTACATTTTATCTCAATGTTATGCATCTATTTATTCTGGCTCTACTGCTCTGAATGATAATAATGTAAAGAGCGGTTTTATTTATTTTACTACCTCTGTTCCTGTTACATACAATGAAATTAAACTTCTTAAAATGTAGAATTCAGATTTTATTTATTCTATATTTTGTTTTGCAATGAAGTCCTAAAATTGAAAGTGGGTATACATTTGGGTATTTGTATGATAGTAAAACACATTCTCTAATTTGAAAACAAATTAAAGAGCCATTTAAAAAATCTCCAAAGTGGACAGTTTCCAGTAATATCTGCTTCTAAGTAATTTCTGAAACTATGGCACAGACTTAGCAATTCAAATATGTATTCTTAATGCAACATTACACTTTGAAGTATTGTAAATATTTTTGAATATTTATAAATGCATTTATTTTATTTAAAAGTATCAAAAAAGATTTAAGATTCAGAAATGTCTAAATATATTTGGCACTCTTGATAATGTTCCCCAAAGCACTGGAAATTTTTATTGAAAACATAGTTTCTGGATCCGATCTCAAGCAAATTTCTTTCTTCCTTCACCTTTTGGCAGGTAGCTGTTAGTGTGGTGCTGTGTGGTAGAGGAATATGAGCCAAAAAATAACCACACACTCTTCATTTCCTGGCATTATTAGAGGTCTGTAAAAGACAGCTGGATTTTCTCTAGCTTATTCTTTTTCTTCAAAACATTAAAAAGTAAGAGAATTTATGCAAGAAAGAATATTAAACTTTGACGTTTCATTTTCAGAAGAGACTTGTAAGAAGCAAAAGTGACATCATGTGATTTATTCTCATGACGAGATTGTAAAGGGAACAAGACCTATAAAAACTCAGTCTGTTGTTATATTATTTACATGTGTACACTATGTCTTACTTATTCTGAATGCCATATTTATAAAATGAGTGCTTCAAAATTGGAATATAGACTCTTTATATCGAGCTAGATTCAACTTTTAACAAGTAACTTCTAACTTCTTAGTTTGATGGTAATTACATAGTTTTAAATTGTACGTTTTAATTTTTGTGGTAGCATATTTTTTCAATAGATAGCTCTGTGTATGTTGACATTAAATCATTTTGCTGTCCTTCAAAATACATACTAGCTCACTTAAATTTTAAAATGTGGAGATCTATTTAGCTGTACATTTCATGTCTTTCAATTGAAAAGCACCAGATATGATTTTCTAAATAATTTTTAAAGTCAAGTAATCTATCTTAAAATTTTAATTGCTAAAAAAATTAATTGCTAATCCAAATAATACATGAAAGTAAACTGTTGCTTCTTTTTTTGCACATGTATTATATTATAAAATTAAATGCAATGCTTTATTTATAAATACGAATACACTTAATTTCCTTTCTCATATTTGAAATGGGTCAAGAGCATTGATTAAAGAATCATGGACCCATATTATATTAAAAGTAAAAAAGAAAGGCTTTACAAGGAAATCCAGTTTTCAATGATTATTTTTTTCACCATATATGTGTGAAGGTTTTCTTATAAAATAGGTAATTTTTGATGCTATGCATAAAGAATCATCCCTCAAAGTGCTTACATTCTAATAGAGGAGTTGCGAGCATTAGGAATCCCAGTTTTGTACAAGGCAAAATAAATACAGCAGGAATCTTGGTAAACTAGTTTTTTTTTTTTTTTTTTTTTTTGCAATGATAATTACAGCAAACTGTAGACTGCGATAGTCTAATGGACTGTCTAAATATACAAATAGACACTTACAAGGATCAGTGATTACAAAGTCACTCCATCAGATTTTGGAGCTAAACATTCAGTACTCATGGTCATGAAGATGTCAGCAATAGAAACTGGGAACTTCTAGACGGGGAGGAAGGGAGAGGAGAAAGGGTTAAAAAAAACTATTAGGTACTATGCTCAGTACCTGGGTGATGGGGTCATGCATACCCCAAACTTCATCATTATATAATATAGCCAGGTAACAAATGCACACATGTACCTTCTGAATCTAAAATGTAAGTTTAATAAATAAATAAAATGGAAGTTTACATCTGCTATCTTACATGACTTTGTAAGGCCTCTGTGGAATAGGTAACATAGAGCCGACAAACTTATGTGTAAAAGAGATAATATAAACATTTGGTTTCATAGCCAGTAATTAGATTGAATTCTGTGTTCAAGGACTTTTTGTCCCCATCATAGTAGGAGGCCTGTGGATCATTTATTGGAACAAATAGCTTCACCACAAAGGTAAATGCCTATAGTTATAATTAATATCACATTGGAAGAATATAATTTGTAAAAACAAATACAATTTATTTTGGGGGTCATGTGAATAATGAAAGTGACAGCTTTGCCTTGCTGCCTGGATTAACATGAGTGTACTCAGGACATTCTACTTCTGCTTCGGTTTACTTTAAACTCCTTTTCTGCCTTCATCTGTAAAAATGAAGAGATTGTTATCTGGGTAAACACTGTTATTGAGTCTTAGTGTGACTGAGAACAAGGAGGTTGGATTCTTTGATTGGCCCATCAATATTCCACAAAACTCATAAATTTCTCCCTTAATATCATTTATACATCATCTCCATAAAACTAAATAAAACAAGCCTGTAGAACTCTGTGAAATTCTGCAAAGGAGGATGTCAGTATAATACTAATGTTATTTATTTGGGTTTAGGAGGAATAAGTCTGGAA
The DNA here is from genome assembly GCF_000951045.1 of Mandrillus leucophaeus. Classification (NCBI taxonomy): domain Eukaryota; kingdom Metazoa; phylum Chordata; class Mammalia; order Primates; family Cercopithecidae; genus Mandrillus; species Mandrillus leucophaeus. The sequence goes on from NW_012103543.1 coordinate 3,549,221, forward strand.
CACAAAAGATAGTTAAGTGTACTAAGACCTAGGACCCACACTAAATTCCAGTTAACGTCACCTTGGTTTTCACAACTGCTGATATATAGGACTATTCACCAGGAATTGAATGGAACTACAAACTAATTTCATATTGGATCCTGAGCGACATTGACATAATCATGTCTTTTGTTTCTTGGGGTTGGATTTTAATCCAAAAATGCCATCCTCAGCAATTTAGCAATAAACTTAGGGGTTTTCTAATCTCCTTATAAAAATAATCACATTATACATAGTTAAAGATGTAGCATTGCACATATTAAACATTAAATGTGAGCATTAGCTAAATTCCTTTCCAATTCAAAAAAATACAAGTTGAAAAAGATATTTTCATACTTCAAAAGGGGTAGATTTGGAATCTGCATAAACTTAGAAGCCACTGGAGTACAGTTTAAGGCCAGAGGTAGTAATTAACTCAGGCCTATATAACCCTATGAGTACTCTCAGAATATTTAAGTCATTAGTTACATATGACCCATCGGTATGGTCATTTTAGATATTGATTTCTTCTTAAATATAATGAAAAAAATTAATTAAAGGATACACACACACATGCACACACTTAGGCTAAATGGTTGTTTATGCAAACTATACCAGATATTTTAAGTACTTAATGATTATTAGGGAACTAAAAACTATGAACTACTGAACTAGTTCATAGTTCTACTGAACTACTTACTCCCTTGAAATCAATTTACTTATAGTAATGGCATATCACAGGTTCTTATTAAGGGACTTTTTAAAACTAGAAGGTGCTAAAGAGTATACTGTAGTTACTACATATTTGGTAACTTATACTCTAGTGCATTGCTTCACATCTTGCTAAAAACATATACACATCCCATTGCAGATATGTTCTAAAATATAGGGGTCCATCTGCTGATTTTTTTAAAAAAACTTTTTTATATGTGCATATCACATCTATTTTTTTGTTGTTCTTTGTGAACAGAAAACAATTTTTTTAATTTTGCAATTTGAAATTTACATATTGCTAACTAACCACAGTACCTAAAGTTTGGTTAATTTGGTTAATTCACATAGATGCTACAAATATTCATTGTACTTTAGCAGCATTTTGGTATACACAAGATGGAAGAAACATGGCATCTGAGAGAATATTTTTTCCTCTTGAACTATTTTCTCCTATTTTCAGTTATCAATTCACTTAACCAATTGTAAAATTGTAGCACTGAAAGGAAACTGACTTTAAGTGCTAAGAAAATTTATTACTAAATATTTGTTACTAAATACTTGAATATATTTGGTTTCATTTATTACATTTACTTATATTTAATATATAAGTTAAGATGAAGAGATTGAAACCTAAAGAAGTGACTTAATTATTTTCTAGAACACAGGATTGTGTCAAAATCAGGACAAAAAGTCATTTTTAAGCTTCGTTGTATGTTTCATTAATTAACTTTAATAATCATTTTAGTTTTTACAGCATTTAACTAATAATATTATACCTTAAAATAAGCATGATGTATGACATACTTTGAATCTACTTTCTATGTTTATAGGACTGATTCTTCTTGCAAGCAGTCCTGTCGCTTAACAAATTTGTAACAAGAACCCTTCATTATAGCTATACATCAATTTAAGTATTTTACAACTGCATGAGGTCAAGTGGCCCCTCAAAATGCTGACCTTGCGTAATCTGTTACCATCTTATACTTTAGCTTTGTGGATTCCACATAAAGCCGGGTTGAACATTAAAGCCCACTTCACACATTAAGTCATAATCCAAAAAACACCAGCCTTATAGCCAAAAGTTATTGAAAAGGAATTTAAATCATTACCTCAGTGCTATAGCCTGAATATGTGTGATACCTAGAACCCATCCATTTAAATCTAGTCTCCTATGTGAGAGTGCTAAAAGGTGTGCCTTTGGCAGGTGATTAAGTCATGACAGTGGAGCTGTCACAAATGAAATTAGTGCCCTTTATAAAAGGGACACAGAAAGCTAGCTGGCCCCTTCCAACATGTGAGGACATAGAAGACGACATCTATGAACTGGAAGATGTCTCTCACCAGACACCATCTGCTGGCACCTTGATCCTGGAATTCCCAGCTTCCAGGTTGTGAGAAATAAGTTTCTGTTGCTTAGAAGCCACCCATTTTATGGCATTTTTGCTATAGCAGTTCAAATAAACTAAGACAGCTAAGTGTCTTGAAAAATTATAAAAGGAGAGTTGTATTGCATGCACGATATCTTCTTGAAAATCATTTTCACATTCCTCCCACACACTAAGTAGAAATTGATCACTTGCGTCTATTGCTGCTCTATAACCTTATCTTTTTTCTTTTGCTAAACTCCTCAAAATCTTTATCTTTAATGCAGCTGTCACACAGGTTTACTTTTTTACACACACTTCTGTGCTGCTTAAACCCACGCACATGCACACTTTCTTGGAAATCCGGTTTACTCCCTTTGGTGGCTTCTTCTATGTCCACTGCCTTGCCTTTCTTGGCTTTTTTAGTACTAGTTCACACATTCAATGGATATGTGATGTGGACTATAAGGATGGGGGACATTTTCAATACTGTATTTTGTCTTGCCTATTACATTTATTCCCTTTGCCTTTTTCAAGAGAACGTCATGATCTTAAAATAGAAAGGAGCTAACTTTCCATTCCTTGCACCCCATGTGTTATATCAAAGTAAGATAAAGGTTAATTTATTGTGATAGCCTATATAAAACATTACTTCACACATTTTGTGGTCAGTAAAAGTGATGCTGCCTTCAAGGAGCATAATAAACAGCTTACTAGGAATTGGGGGAAGAAGAGAAGGAAAAATTGGCTTTGTTCTCAGGAAACTCATGGTTCACTAGGAAAGTTAAAATTGATAATATAATTCTACACAATGTTAGTTTTAATTACTGTAGAAAAATGTAGACATGATGACAAGATGGAGAAGGACTTCAAATAAATCGTCACTTTGGGTGATGACAAAAATTGAATTATGCATTATAGAATGTGAAAGTACAAGACAGGAGACTTGGGAGATACTGAAAAAAGTGGAGCACAGATTTGTAGATGGGAAATCACACAGGGTCTATGTAAATGGGCTTTACTCTTCTATGTGATTTTAGTGTTCTTAGGCTATAGATGGTATATTTCAGGACCGTTATTTTGTTTCACATATTTCCAAGAAAAATGTGGAAAACTTATGATGATGATTTTGCAGAAAAATAATTTAAACCCAGAAATTCACAAGCAAAACTGAAAATAGAATTACTAAGATTAGAAATTGTTGTTAATAACTATTTTAGTGGAAAACTTAATCAGATTTTACCATCTCATATAAACAGAACTCTGCATACACAGTGTTTTTCACTGAACTATTTTTTTCATACCATTAAAACCTATATAATATGTAGTAAGGGTCCCATACAAAAACACACACACAAATCTCCTTACAAGTTTACCCCAAATCTCAAATGGATCAGATTGTAATACTTCTAATCCACTTGTACTTTGTTCCTACTGCTGTATCTACAGAGCATTGGACTTTTTCTTCTTGTGTTTGTTTCTACCATATCTATTAATTTTAAAAAGCAATTTCCTTATGAGATATTTTTCCACAAAGTTATGGAACTTGAGGGCAATGTTCAGAAATGTTCTTGAGGAATTATCATGAAGTAGTCACATCAACAAATAACCACTGTACATAATATAAATGAAAATACTAATATGACAAAAAAATCCAAAAAACTAGCAATTTTTAAAAATGCAGGCTTAGTTACCTGGCAGAAAATGTGTATTTTTAAATAAACAATTTCTAAGAATTTATTAAATTACAACCAATTTACTAGGTACCTCCTCTGAACTAAGAAACCCAAATATTAGATGCATGTAACAGAAAATCCTATTTGCCATGCCATAAGCAAAGAAAAAATACTGTTATCATATAAAACAAGATACCTGGATGAAATCAGCGTGGAAATGGCACAGGGCTTCTGTGGTAACCCACAATCATTCTGTTTACTTGCTCTGCCATTGTTAATGAATTAGTGTTAGTCCTCTTGTTTTTCACCCACTGGCAGCAAGATGGTTGTCATAGATTTAGATAGCTTCTCTACTCAAAGCAGAAAAAAGAAAAGAAGGGACGCCACAAGGAAATTGCCTAGGGTAGCTCTCTCCTTTTATTATGGAAGGAAAAGTTTCTAGAAACCTTTCAACAATTTTCTGTTAATATTCCGTTGATCAAAATTGGGTCACACGCTCATCCCTAGCTGCAAGAGAGACTTAAAAGAGAATTTCTGGAAAGGATGAGTATGCTAGTCATGACTTTCTTAGACCAATTATGATACATCTTTTGGGCTTAACGCATTGTCTTCCTGAGCAAAGACAGAGTTTTATTTTGAAGAAAGAAGTGTCTGCGGTGAGTATTGGTGGCATGCTGTAGGGGTAAGGAATTAACTAATAGTATTTTTCACATATAGAAAGAAATCTAGCCATCTTCTTATAGTTAACAATTGCATATTTGGATGCTGATTTCACTCACATCTTTGTACTCAAATCCAAATGTTCTTTCAGTAATACCTAAGCAGTTTTGAAGGAGAGCTTGGAAGTTTTTCTTCAGGTTTTAGCTGTACTTCTAAGAAGTATAATTTTCAGCTCTTAGTTACCTTCCAAAGTTAAAAACTAAAAGTCAATTTTATTTTTTATTATATAAGACATATAGAGAAGTTCAGATTCAAAGGAATCACTAACAGCACCTATCACATCACAAATGATGACAGAGTATTTTCCAATCTCAATCTCATCATTTTCTTTAAACACTTAAGCTGCAGCATGTAAATACTTTTGCCAAAGTCTAAGAAATGAGTTTATCTCTGAAAATAGAAGTTGTAGATAAATATGAAGTATTTATACTTCATTTTAAAGATGCGCAGTCTTCTTATTCAGTTCTTTGCTTAAAGAACAGATAATTACAGAAGTTTCTCTAAGTAATTGAGGCAGATTTTATCTACTCAGTGATTAATCAAAAATCATTAGTTTCTCTCATAACCAATGAGAGAAATTTTCAAAGAAATCCATATGGAATTTTTGGCCTTGTATACAAAGTTATTGCAATTATATATTTTCTTTAAGGAAGACCAGTTGCAGTAAAACAAATTACTATTTTAAAATAAAAATTGTATTTTAATGAGTTAACATTTAGCATATCCTGATATTTCTTTAGCTTCTAATATTAGTGCATTTTGCACATAACTGAACTGTAGTAATAGCCTAGAAACTATACATCCACTTAAAATTCTGGAAAAGTAAAATTTTTAGAAGATGAAATTTTCCCTAGAGGCTAAGAGTAAGTTAGGATAGGAACAAGAATTCCAGGTGGATAGTACTTCGTATTGCTGTTTCATTTTTGTCAGCTTGCATATTCTTGTTTCATAAGATTCATATAAATCATTCACACACTCAGTTCAAAATGTGGAAATAATTGGCGAGAGATTATCTGGAGTATTTTTGTTTCCAACGTTGTATACATCTGTAGATTAAAGTCTTGAATATTTTTTAAAACATTGGGTTCTCATTATCTTTCCTGTGTATAGTTGTTTTCATCTCTGTACCCACAGTGTTTGTATGATTTACAGCTGCAATATAATTGTGATAGAGAAGAGAAAGTATTGGGGTTGAGATGGAGAAGTCTTTTTCATCTGTAAAATGGTAGTGCAAATAGCTAAATTACAAGGTTGTTATGAGAGATATAACACAGGTGAAGAGTATGTATCTGATCCTTATATAAACTTGAAATTTGGATATTATTATTATTGTTTACTGGTGATAAAACCAAGCCTCAGAATTATGTTTATAAATATTATATATGAGTAATAACCTTTCAAAGGCATTTGAAATTATATTTTAAACTTTGTTCCATTTCTTATAAAGACTGATATTTTTAATGAGTGAGTGGTTGATAAAATCATGCTGTAATGTTTTTAATATAATATGAAAAGAAAAAGTGTTAAAATGTACATATTTTATAATTAACCACATAGATGAAAAACTCTTCTGACACTTTTTTTTTTCTGACAGCAATTCACAAATAAACATTTTTGGATATATGATGAAGTTACTAATGTGATATACAATCAAAGCATAGTTGCCTATGAGAGATAGAACCCAAAATGGATCATATCAAAAGCCAAATAACAAAAGAAAACCCTCTTGTCATCAAGAATATATAAAAATATATTCTTAAACATATTATGAACTCTTAAGTAGGCTTAAACTTTGCCATTTTCATTACTCCAGTTAAATTTAAATTTATGGTTCCTTAATCAGATTAACATGTCCCAGTCCTTCTTAAGTATCTCCATTGCCTCCCTACTTTCTAAAGAGTGACAACTAATCTCCTGCTATTGCATTTAATATGCATGATAATTATCCCTCAACCTACCATTCCTTCTCTAGTCTCAGACCACACTTGTCCATGAATGGGACGCGTCTTTGACAAGATGCCCTTCTTCTTTCCTCCAAAGTGTTTAAAATGTAAAGACCTGGCCTGTTTCTGTTTGTTCTGTGCCTGAAGCATGAGATACTTTTTTTTCCCAAATACTAATTTTTCAAAATCCATCAGAACATTGTGATATTTTCCAAGAATACTTTTCCAACCCTTCTAAATTTAATAATCTTTTGCTTCTCTTCAGTTGCAAGACATTTGGGTCTATGCACCTTATTCTTCTTTATATCTTATGTTTGTCTTAGGCATAAGTTTACAAATACTTTGAGGGTAGCCAGTGTTTTATAATTTTCTGTATGTTCTACAGTATCTGTCAAAGGATATTGTAGATTATTAATAAATAGTTGCAGAAAAAACTAAAATTAATATTGATTGAATAACTATCATTTAGGTCTTCCTGGCTCCATATGTCCCTTCAAAAGAATGTAAGCTCCATGTATTTAAGAGCTTTTACCTGTTTTGCCTATTAATGTATTTCTAGTGCCTAGAAGAGTGTCGGGAACATAGAAGGAACTCAAAATTTATTGACAAAAATAATGCATTTATGTATATAAGTCAATAACTTTTGAACAAATATGCTACTTGGACTGTTTCATTAAACATTGGTATTTTAATAATGTTAACAAAGCATTATTATTGAAAAGCTAATTTGACCACCCATGACTAGCTTTTTTGTGGGGGGAGGTATCCTGATAGGGAAGAATATTAAAACAATTGATGGCTAAGGTATTGTCTAAATCTAAGCATGAATGAGTATTATCCAATTATATTTCACATTAACTAGTAGAGTTTTCACTCACTACGGCTTATCTTAATCATAGAATTAGTCTAATTTCTCACGTACTATTTACAAAGCAAAATTCAACACTGGTTACACAATATACTAAAACCAACTAATAGTGTTCAGATTAAACGTAGCTGGGAAAATTTATTTAGGACTGATTACTGAGAAAGAAATAACTATTTAATGTAATTGTGTTTTCATGAATCATAGTTAATGTAGAGACCCTATCCTTATCTTCTAAATATTAAGCAATATAACTGATATCCTTGATGCAAAATTTAAAAATGAACTTGAGTGAATCTTGCTCTATGAAGTAGTTATTTTTCAGTGGAAGCAGATATAGAGATATAAAATATTTTCAATTATATTAAAAAATTAACTGTCAGAATTCAAAGAAAACCTGTAGTGAATCCTTTGGTGATTCACTTTTGACACATAAATAATTGCTTAACTAATTTGCATGCTCTGTACATTTTGATGTTTGTGTATTTAAATATATTTATACACATGTATTCTTTAGATAGGATGAAAAAATATATTAATGTCAGAGTATTTAATTTTGAAACTACTTTAGTTTGTAAAAGGTCATTTCAAGCAGGAAGAGATAGTGTTCTTTTAAAGTACAGCTTGCTATCTATGTGCAAATTGAGCTTATCTCTTGCCTGAAACAGAATTATCTGTTCTTAAGCTTAAGAAAAGCTGCTATATTCAGTACAGTGGTATTTACAAAAGATCTAGCTTGGTAGACACTTTATCTTTCTCTGTGGTTCCTTGTCTTTGTTAGGCAGAAACGAATTACATGGTATTATTCCTCATTTGCTGAAAAGGGGCAATATTTTACTAATGAAATGAAAATGATTGCTGGAATATGCTTACATATTAATAAGTGGCAGAGACTCAGAGGGAGAAAACTCCCTCTGAGTTTTGTTCTTATAATTTCTCTTTGGAGGTCCATACTGAAATAGCTTGCCCTTTTGTTGTAATTCATGTAAATAATCCTGAATATTCTATTTACATCCCTTTTGAAAATCACTGCCAAAGTAAGACATGTCAAGCCTGCAAAATCCTTGGTATATATGAAGCTCAGATCAAACAAAGGGTAGTTTACTGAAAACAACATAGAAAGGAAGATTATTTGAATACTCTTCTCCCTCCTAGCCTGACATTTCTTTTTCTCCACCCCAAATCCATGAGAAGACAGAGTCTGGGATAATGAGAAAATTATTATACACTCCCATAATCACTGGAGGATAGCATTCCGAAAAGTAGAAACCTAAAATAGAACACTACAGGGTCTCCATATTACTCTCTCATTCTTTATTTATTGAAATGAGATAGCTGTTATTAGCCAACAAGGAAACTGACCTTTATCACCAGCTAATGAGAGGTCAGCACTCTCCTGCAATGTAAAAAATCACAGTAGGACTAATTAATCAGATTAGGCAAAAGGGAAGGGCAGCGACTGAAATAAAACATTTCACAGAGGCAAACAAGAAATTATAAAGTAGAGTTAAGGTACGTTGTTTTCTTGATGACAATGAGATTTTTAATTTTCTTACCTAACTATGGTACAGTATTCAGTCTTTTCGACTATCTAAAGATTGACAGATAATATACAGGACACTTAGTTAACTTTGAATTTTAAATAAACAACAAATACTTTTTAAAAAATATAAAATTCAAATTTATCAGAGAGCCTTGTATTTTCACTTCCCAAGTCCAGCAAAGCTACCTGGAGACAAGCTTGTGGGTTTTCTTGTTTGGTTGGTTGGTTTTTTGTTGTTTGTTTTGAGACGGAGTCTTGCTCTGTCGCCAGGCTGGAGTGCAGTGGCACGACCTCGGCTCACTTCAACCTCTGCCTCCTGCCTCCCGCCTCCCGCCTCCCAGGTTCAAGCGATTCTCCGGCCTCAGCCTCCGCAGTAGCTGGGATTACAGGCGCGCATCACCACGCCCAGCTAATTTTTGCATTTATAGTAGAGACGGAGTTTCACCATGTTGGCCAGGATGGTGTCTATCTCTGCACCTCGTGATCCGCCCACCTCGGCCTCCCAAAGTTCTGGGATTATAGGCGTGTTTTTTAAGAGACTAACTGCTAAAAATGTTTTCCTGTCCAACACCACAGCCAAGGGAAAAATGTCCGTAGAGGATCCATTTCTAAGGATGCTAAGTAGGTTCATTTCTAAGGACTAACATATCTCTTTTTGAGATATGTTATGTGAAAAGGTGGACTAACAGCAACACATTTTCACCCTTGGAAAATGACACATTACTCTTCCTGAGGTAGTTCTAGATACACCAAGTACCTTGTTAGTTACATAAGGAATTCTGTTTAATGCAACTTTTTATTTCTTTAGAGCTATAACCACGAGTAGTAGGTTAAAGAATAATTAATAGTATCCACGTGTAGTAGGTTAAAGAGTAATTAACACTATAGCCAGTAAGGGAGAATGAGCCTGATACACTGAGAGGTGGATCGAACAGTGGCTTTAGAGGTATATACCCAGAGCTCCAAAGGAGAGTGGTATAGTTCAGTGACTTCCGCTCTGTCCTGGGTAAGTGTTCAATCACAATTCACCTTTCATATATGCATAGTATTATATTTACGTAGTCAAACCACAATCAGATACAACTTGAGGGATTGAAGATATGAGTTAAATGAGTTACAAAAGTTCAGTTAAACTGGGCATTGCATAACCCACATGTAATCTCAAAGCATATAGGCGAACTGTTTATCTCATACACATATACACACACGAAGTTGGAAATGTCTATTGGATACCTTTTTAAATAAGAAAATGTATAAATAATAAGATATAATAATGGAAATATGTAAATTCATAGTATAAGACAGAGAAAAAGAAATTTACTCAATTTGTGCCTTAAGTTTGTATATAATAATCTTCATGTACGGGAAAAATACTTAGTTAACATTTTTCTCTAGTATCTAACTTAGGTACTCAGCAAATGATCATTGATTGAACGAATAGATAGATCTTTTGCCTTCAAGGAGTTCACAGTCCAGTAGAGATGATGGATATAGAAAGTTATACAAATAGTACAATATGACGTGGTGTCATGACACAGATTGTTATGCTACATGTTAATATGGGAGGTGTTAGAAGATGCAGATAATCCACCTATGTGAGGAGCCAGGAAGTCATCCTGAGAAGGCTGAACTTTGAATTAAGTGGATTTTTCTAAGAAAAACTAGGTGAGGAGATGGGGAGGATGTAGAGAGAGAGTTTATAGACACAGGCTGGATATGAGAAGAAATACTCTGAATTTTGGGCGCTTCAATGAAGTAAATATTTCTGAGGTATATATTTTAATGTGGAGTGGACAAAAATCGAAGCTGAAAAGTTTCAGGGCTTCATTTTACAACAGATTAAAGAGCTTGGACTTTATTCTATAAACTTCTAGGAACCATTGACAGATTTTAAGCAGGGCCTAAAAAGGTCAGATATGCACTTTAGGTGGAACATTTTGCCAATTATGTGGAGAATGGATCTGAGAGGGGCAAAATTACAGGCAAAGGGACCAATTAGGTAACTATTACAGTAATCCCAGGATAAATGATAAGGACGGAGATGTTATTGGTAAAAGTAGTTGGATAGGGGGTTTGGGGAGTGAGGAGTTCAGGTTGAAGAAATACTGCAGATGTAAAAGTAATAGGACTTGGTGATTGGTTAGACTCAGGAAGGAGGAATGCAGAAATGCCTGGCAGCAAGTTGGAGAGGTGGGTATGAAAATTTGAGAAGTCTGAGTTGGAACAAATGAACTAAGATTCATCAACTCAGAGGTGAAATCTTGAGAGTATATGAGATCTTCTTTAAGAGTATGAATAAGAGTGGAGAGCTAGCAAGAAAATGAAAGTCTAGAGAATGTTAAAATCGAAGAATCAGATTAGAGAGGAAGAGGGGGAAGTATTGATCGGAGAGGATAGAGAGGAAACGGGACAGTGTGAATCGTGAAAAAGAAGAGTGAGGCTGGGCACGGGGGCTCACGCCTGTTAGCCCAACATTTTGAGAGGCCGAGGTAAGCAGATCACCTCAGGTCAGGAGTTCAAGACCGACCTGGCCAACCTGGTGAAACCCTGTCTCTACTAAAAATACAAAGAATTAGCCAGGCATGGTGGCACACACCTGTAGTCACAGTTACTTGGAAGACTGAGGCACAAGAATCGCTTGAATCCAGGAGGTGAAGGTTGCAGTTAGCCAAGATTGCACCACTGCATTCCAGCCTGGGAGACAGAATGAGCCTCCGTCTCAAAAAAAAAAAAAAAAAGTATAGGGAAAATTGAGATGATAATAATAGTAGCAAATATAAAACATAGCACAGAAGTTCAGAAAATTCATCCAAATAGTTTTCACAATATCTTTATAACACATAACTCAACGTAGTTTCATTGAATTTGCTTGCTTGTGTTTGGAGAACAGATTTTAAATTGGAAGGTGATTACCACAGACCCGTCATGACATTTGATAAAGATCTTTTGCTCTATTTAATGTACAGTCTGGCAAAACTTCCTAATGAACTGATTCGAATTTAAAAGACACCTGTTTTAAAACATTTTTCATACTGCATATATTTATAGGATAGTTTATTCAAGTTTCTTGCTCTATCAGGAAATTAATTACAGTTTAAAATAACTAAATATATACTATAGCTCCATCTAAATTCCTCAAGAGAGAAATTATATTCTATCAAGCATAAAATATATATCTAAATATTATCTGTTTATACATACTTACATGATAAACTCTAAGCCTATTCAGAGGCATTATGGGATGTTCATTAAGCACAATAAAACATTCTGCATTTCTTCAAAAGAAGATACCTCTTTCTGATTTCTGACTCTAACAACTGCATTATAGAGGCTGCGCATTGAAGGACGAGTAAGTGAGAAGGGAAATTAATTGAAAATAAGCTAAGGAAAAATCAGGAAAGTTGGATATGAGGAAGGGCCAGGAAAACCAATGAACCAGTGCCACAATGATCATAGGGTTGGAAGTAGTGAGATGAAGAGAGAAGATGGAACTCAATGTATTTCTTTAGACACATAAACTCCTTGGTCATTTGTGCCCCCAGAAACTTCTTGCTGGACGTTCCCTTCCTTCGGGCTGTGTTTACCATTATGCAACATGGGCCTATGAACCTCTACCTTGAGCCAGTCTTTCTTTACCTCTTGTAATTTCTCTATCATTTGCTGTCACCTCATCACCCCAAAACCTTTTCTCTGAGAATCTGAAGATTCTTGTCATTTATCTCTACATAGAAATTTAGAAATCTTTGTTAAAACACTCTTCTTATCTTGCAGAGATGACAATTGTGGGGAAGAACAAGACATCTCATGTCCTCATCCTGGCCACAAGAAAAGCCCATCCAAAAGTTTTAAAAGATGGAATAGTGTCTTCTCCTGTACACACTAGAAGACACACTGAAGATTTTTATTTTTGGCATACATGATATTATTCCCATTATTACATATTTTAATTTTTAAACAAAGCCATGATTTTGATTCTTTGCATTTTATGTTTTTCACGACTTTACTGTTCCATTTAATATAAGGAAAAGCTGAGAGAGAAGTGATTTAGCTCGTCTGGTGTCACAGGCCTGATGCTCAGGCTCCTGTGTTCCTCAGCAGCTGCTCTTAACAACTATACTCCAAAGGTACGGTTGTTTCGTCTGGGCCACCTGGGACACGAGTCAGAAGCACTGGCTTTCTTTCCCAGCAAGAAATCAGCCAGTGTGACTGCTCACTGTCATCTTAGGGCTGGACTTGGATCCCCAGGGTTTGCATTTGGTGAATCATGCCACTAAATGCCTATGGCTTTTTAAAAACCAGAATTATCTCCTTAATAATAATACTTGCTATAATAGTTCGTGGCCTTTTCTAATAGTTACCTTCCATATGAGAAAAAAAAGCAAAAGAAATTTTTTAAAAAATTGAATCCCCCTGCCCGGGGTTGGTAAGGGGGAACTGAAGCCAAAAGGGAAAAAAAAAAACAAATATTGGCATATGGGAAGTAATTCAGGCATTCTTGATGTAGTAGATAAATTTTAGTACTAATAATCTCACGTTTTATCTTCAATATTTCTTGAAAAGTGCTTATTGACTGTGGGCCATATGAAAACCTAAACTTTCAGACTCTATACTTCCAAATTATAGTATTATTTCAAGTGGCGGAAAAACGTTTATGTAAATCAGATGAGCATCAGCATTTGATGACTTATGGACAACATGATGGTAACTCTGTAGCCAAATCTGCGTAAGTCTGAAATCTAGTTCTACCACTTACTAACTGCACCATCTAGGGCAAGTTACTTACCTTTTCCAGGTCCCACTTTTTACCCTCTGTAAAATAGGGCTAAATAATATTACTAACTCACAAAATAGTTATAAGGATTAAGTGGGTTGAGAGTTTCAAAAACCCCATGCTTACAAGAAGCTTTATAAAACTATGCCAAATCAAATAAAAATAGCTGGGCAAGGTGGTGTATACATATAGTCCCACCTACTTAGGAGGCTGATGCAGGAGGATCACTTGAGCCCAGAATTTGAGACCAGCCTGGACAACATAGTGAGAACCAGTTCCTAAAATAATAAATACATAAATAAATAAAATAGGTCATAGTCTGTTATTATTAACCTCAAATTTAAATTGAACTAATATCTAAGTGTTCCCCACTTCTACTTCTCAAGGTAGAGTTTATTGTTCTCTCCTTTGTGTTTCATCCGTGCCTCTTTTCTACCTCCTTTTTGGTTGCTGTCACACAGTGAATGGCTTAATTTGTATATATGATTGATTCTCGAAGTGGACTATAAAATCTTTGAGAGCACAAGATATATTGTGATCACATTTTATCTCTAAGAAGTGGAAGCATCCTGGTACAATGTGGGCCAACAATAAAGTTTTATATTGGCTAGAAAAAGAAAAACCTCCCTCATTTCTAAATTATTATTTATATTACATTACTAGTTTATTCCTCAAGTATTTCACAAAATATTTTTTCCTACATCTTGAGGTTTTCTTGTTCTTATTTCTTCTTATATCCTCATTTCTCAGGCCTTATTGAATATCTCTTTAAAAAATAAAGTTTTGTAACTCATTTTATTTCCATTAAACTTTATTTTTACATCTCTTTAACTCCATAGTTTACAAATTTGGGCAATATTGGAAGTTAGGAAATTGAAGGAAGGAAAGAGTGCATCGATTTATTATTTTCCCAGTTAGAGGGAAAGCCATGTTTTCAAACTTTGGATCCAGCATTCTCCCATCAATCCTCCTTTCTTCCATTCTCTTCTGAAATCCCTAGTGGAAGTAGCCATTTGAGAACTATTTCTACAGAACTCTAAGCTGGGAAAGGCACTAGCAGTAAGCTCAAAAATGATAAAATTGTAAGTATAATATACATTAGGTTTGAACAAGGAAAACCTCCTGGTTTTACCTGTGATAAGTACAGTATCCAGGAGTTTCAGGTGGGTAAAGTCAGGCCCACAAGGAGCAGGAGAGGAGGTGGAGTCAATCCCCCACCAAAAATGTAGAATTCTGAACAATACATTATCAGGGTATGTTTTTCATGAATTTGATCATTCAAAGGTGGAAAGGAAATTGCTATTGCAGAGGAAACACTTGAAGCATTAGAGGTGAGTGATTGCTTTTATTATGTTGGGCTGAATTATTTCAACACCTTTAATTTAACTTCAAAACAGATTTTTTTTTTTTCCCCCAAACTCAACCCTTGTGCTACTTCCATTTCTTAATGCTGAATGGTAACAAAGTGATTATTTAAAGACAAGGACTGAAATGTGAATAAAAATCCCCTTAAAAACCCCACGATTTCCACTAAGTTTCCATAGAAACACAGAAAACCATGACCCTAAGACTCAGCCATCTTTTCTTTTCTATTGGATCATTTGTTGTGAACTTATGTGTTCCCAAACACACTTGAACACACTCAGAAGAGGCTATTCACTTAATAGCACCTTTTATTTCCAAAAATGAGAGGACAGATTTAATACTGTAGTTAAAACCATAACTATAATCTGGAAGATATGTAGCAGCAGTTTTCCCAGAGCAAGTCTTTATTTGACACATGTGGGGATGCAGTTGTGAATTTTATGTCTTGATGTTCTTTGTGTGTTTTTTTTTTTTTTTTTTGACCACTCATAATAAAGTTAAGCCCAACATAGCTTTGTACAAAATGTTAACAATAACCCAAAATCTTTTCAATGTTTGTAAGCAAATCGAAATTAATATGGGAAGGAAAGGAATCCAATTGAAACAGATTTCTTAGTGCCCTGATACCCCTTAATTCTCATCCTTTATAGACAGGATAGCTGATTATTTCATATGCTTGTTGAAAACCTGCTAGTTCAGAGTTACGTTGTGTAAAATGCAAATTAAAACATAAGAAATCTGCTTATAACATGTATTTTAAGAAAGAGGCTGGGCGCAGTGGCTTACGCTTGTAATCCTAGGACTTTGGGAGGCAGAGGTGTGTGCATTACCTGAGGTCAGGAGTTCGAAACTAGCCTGGGCAACATGGTGAAACCACGTCTCTTCTAAAAATACAAAAATTAGCTGGGCATGTTGGCGCATGCCTGTAATCTCAGCTACTCAGGAGGCTGAGGCAGGAGAATCGCCTGAACACACGGGGGGTGACAGTTGCAGTGAGCTAAGATAGCTCCACTGCACTCCAACCTGGGCAACACAGTGAGATGCCATCTCAGAAAAAAAGAAAAAAAAAAAAAAAGAGAGAGAGAAAGAAAGAAAGAAAGAAAATATTGGATGTACAAAAAATCACATTTTGAATACTTGGCTAAGATTTCCAAACCTGAGCACTTAGTTGAAATTTGAGATTTCAAGATAAAGAGATTGTTCCTTATTAGTAAATTATGTTTCCAACATATATTTAAGTATTTAGATATTTCCATTACATAATGCTATTGAGAAAAATCTCAAAGTGGCAAAATAGCTCAACAAACACCAATCATTATTATATCCATAAGGTTCTTATGCCTGTGAAAAAATTATGTTCCTATATGGTTCATGTAAAAAATGTCTGTCTCAAATACCATCAATAGTGTGCTGAGGTCTAATAGTTTACTCCATTTTCAGAGCTATATAATCTAGCATCAAGTGGTAATTTCTATTTTGCAAAAATTAATTAAATGGACATTAAATGTAATGGCATTTCAACTTTGAATCATGTTAAAATATTTCCATGTTTGGTGGAATTTGTGAATTAAGTTGGAATTAGATCAATCAGTAGCTATATGGTATTTTTGAAAAGCATTACTACTGATTTAAGGCTAGAACTATTTACTAAATAGATTATAAGCCGTGTAGAATATTTTCTCTACTATAAGTGCAACTACAGCATCTAGATTACAACTAGATACTGCTTTATAGGTACTATACATATATACTACTTATTATATGTGCTATCTAGATTACCAAAAAACAAACAAACAAAAAACACCCTATTATTGCATTCCTATTATGTATTGCACATGGGGTGGTAGTTATACAAAATGCTAGATTCCTAAAGGAACTTCTAGAAAACTGAAAGTAAATAATATTTTTAAAAGGCTAATAGGAATAGAGCTTAGATTCTACTATTTGTTAATATTACTCTAAAAGCTTACTCAGTGTAAGCAATAGGCCTGTCTCATAGATTGTTTTACCTGCTGTACAGGGAAGGAAACTGAGGAACAGAGAGGATACATTAATTCAAGAGCATTAAATAGTTGTTAAGTGCCAAACCCAAATCTTAAACTCGAATTTTCTGACCTCAAATCTAATACAGATGATAGTATCAACAGCATACTGTACGATTGATCAATGGAAAGAAGAATTATTGTGGTCTCCAACTGTTAGGAAAGACTAAATTGAATATATTTGACATGAAATGAGGTTTGAAGAATAGCTAGGTTCTCTGAAGCAAAGGAAGGAAGATATCTTGGGTAAGAATTATAGCATAAGCAAAGGCAAGAAAATATCTAACCATGAAATGATGGGTAAGACTTTTTGATTGTCATGCAGTTTTCCCAAGCAGAGGAGGTCGAGAAAACATACATTTCAATCAGTTTGTAGACAGCCCCGAGCACCAGACTCAAACTGTAATGAGTCTGATGTATGCATATCGTGTGGCAGAGAAGCACAGCAAGAGATAGGGAACAAAGTGCAGGGTATGTTTTGATTACATGTT
The DNA here is from genome assembly GCF_000951045.1 of Mandrillus leucophaeus. Taxonomy (NCBI): domain Eukaryota; kingdom Metazoa; phylum Chordata; class Mammalia; order Primates; family Cercopithecidae; genus Mandrillus; species Mandrillus leucophaeus. The sequence goes on from NW_012103543.1 coordinate 3,566,733, forward strand.
GTGAAAATAAAGAATGTTTAGCAGGTGGGAACTCTAGCAGAGGAGAAAAAGTGGTGTTTCAGGCCACAGTGAACATTGTGTGCATTTCTGGGTGGTTTTCCATTCAAAGTATTACTCAAAGCAGTAGATAATTATGTTATTTAAATACTCGAGTAATATGGTTCTGTAAAGGGGCTTTGGGCAAACATATTTTAGTTTCGCCATTAAACTAACTCAGTTTTTCTAGAATCTATGACCTACCGTCAGCAACAGAGCATTTCTGAGGCCTTCTGGGCAGATGTAATAGACTAGAGATCATTGGAGACAAATTCCTTGCAGAGAAAGATTTGTGAAATCCTGCAGGGAACCAAGGAAACTATACTCCCAAACACTCGCCCCTGCAGAGAAGGCTTTATCATTGACTGTCTCTTAGCACTTCAAAAAAACTTTGAATCTGTGAGTAATAACACTGTTACCTTATATATAAATCCAAACAGAAAATTATGAAAATATTGACGGTGGTCCCATACTATGAATGGAGGCTCTATTCTTAATAATAGACGTTTTTGTTCATAAATATAACTTCTTTCTCTGCATATACAAGTGAAATATGTAGTTGCACGTGAAGATAAATTTTAAAAATGATTATATTCATTTGCAGAACACACATCCTGCCTCCAAGTTGTGCTAGATTACAGGGATATAAATTTAAATAAGACAGTCCCTTCCTAAAGAATACTCAGCAATGCAAAGAATGAATGAATGATTTGTTCTGCTCCTCTCTTATTTTCAGAAAATATTTGAATTCTAAGTCTTTATAAGAATATGTTAAAGTTGCCATAAATCTCTCCTAGATCAAATTAATTTCAAATAATCCCTCCCGTGATTACTCCAGGCCAAAACTTTTAGCAGATTCCCATGTTGTGGGTAAAGATGAAGAGATTATATAACTTGTTATTATCATTATTATTATAACTTGCCTTTATGCTTAACCTCATGTGACTCTGGAGCAGAAACACAAATGATGCCATTCATATATTATCTTAGAGTTTATAAATGTTTTGGTGTTAGTATAGGGTAGATGGTTATCAGAATCCTCTGACATTTAATTCTGTGACACACTGTATCTTCCTATGTGTTTCCGGTCATAAGATGACACCTCAAATGACATCTTACGAACAAACTCAAAAATTATTTACATATATATCATATATATACGTTTTAGGAAAATTCCAATCGTAAATATTGCATTTCATTTTCATTGTCTGATAATTTTTATTTTTGTCTTTAGAAATGCATTTGGAGAGTATGATTATAAATATTAAGAGAAAAAGTATTACAGAGACCTCCGAAGACTCCTCTTCAGAGATTTTTAAGCCCCTTTGATCAGCATTCATGTGAAGTCCAACAAAAATCCTTACTACTGAATGTTCTCTTGTTCCACTTTAAAGAAGAAGCAGCTATTTAAAAACTAGTTTTATACAGTTTTCTAGGACTCCTTCTTATCCTCTTTTGATTTGGAACTTTGTGTTCTGTTATTTTAATGCACACTTGAACGCCCCATGAAACATGAGATGGATGAATTAAAGCAACAGTGTGAAAGTAGATTCTCCTTTAAGGCACTTTCTCTTTGTTGCTTTTTCCTCAAAGTACCCTTAGCAAGGAGTATTAGGATTTGAGCATTCGAAATTCATGGATGTTTCTACAGGCATACAGAAATTCTTTCTAAACGGATAAGCCTAATGTTCCTTTTGAGGATGCTGTTGGTGTGGATAGTTATTTTCCTCCAGAAAGTATGATCTATTGTTATTTTTTAAATGTAGATAGATATCAAAGTAAATTTCCCTCATCTGGAACATATTGTGGTTCACATCCTCAACAAAATTAAATTGTTTATGATATTTTAATTTATCAAGTGAATATGTATCTTCCTATTAAGAAAATGGTTTGTCAGATGTCGTAAAACATTTTTTAACAGTAAAGGTCACGTTTTATTGCAGAAACCTGTCAGTGCTTTATGTCCGAGTTGTGAAATGTTATTGCTTCAGGGTGATAACGTGGGAGGGGGCTGTGGTTAAGAATGCTTTTCTGAGACCAGCTATGATTTACAGCAGTGAATGGAGAATTAAACCCTTAATTGAAGCCTACAGAGCAGTACCTAGAGGCTAGATTCAGCCTGAAATTTGATTCAGACAATTTTCTTAGTCAAGCCCCTATGGGCTTACCAGTTGATTCTCATGAGTTTTGATTGTGATTGAAAAGACAAGCTGTTTTCTGCTTTGCCCTGAACTTCCCTAAGGTAAATCGCCAGTTTTAGTAAGCTTCTTGATTAACGTGGAGGGAGAGTTATCAGGGAGAGAGGAACAGAGGTGGAGGGAAACAAAGAGATTGAGAGCACAGGAGTTTAACACTTTCCTGAAGTCCCATAAAGAAAGTATCTTGCTATGTCAGATATCTCTAGAGGAGACTCTCATTTAAACTGATAAACCTGCCCTTCCTGAAATTACGATGGAACTATGGCTGTGGCTTCATGTACTTGACACTGTGCCTCTTTAAAAGAGTGGTGTGGGTCACTGGTTACAAGCACCTTATATGAAGTTGAGCCACATCAGGTATCACCAAGGGGTTGCTGACTTAGATATGACACAAATGTCAGTCCAGAGGTCACAGGATCCTGAATCAGATTTTCCATTCCTTTCTATTTATAAGTAATATTCTTGTTTGTTCCCTCAAATTCTCTCTTTATCATATATTTATGTGGCATGTCTTACATTTTAGTAAATTACTTACTCTATTAACACACCCTATTCTGCCTTTGTCTCATGTATTAGTTTCCTGATTACTATGCTTAACATATCCTATGAGATTTGCCTATATTTCTTAAGCCTATACCTTTCTTATTATCTATGCTCAATACAATTTTCAACCACTCTTTTGTGTTTTTTATATATAGTAGAACTGAATATTTTCAAATAATGCAGCAGATCCACATTAAGTGTTGAATAAGATATGCAAGGTAATGTGCTGGGTGTTAATCAAGATTGGAGGATAAAATATAATCTCCAATTTAAGTTTTTAGAATGGTGAAAGAGCTATATTATTTACCTAAAGATATAATACCAGGGAGCTAGAAGCTTTTGTGGAATGGACACCGACAAGACAAAAATTATGATTTAGAAAAATGAATCTGAAAGTAATGTATAACACAGTATGTGGGAGGAAAGTTTAGATGAAGAAGGTCATTTCCATGGTCTAGGAAAGTAATAATATTTTAAACCACTGTAGTGGTTATGAGGCAGGTGAGAGAGGGTCAGATACAAATCATATTTTGGAAGTAGAATTAACATTGTTTGGTAACTTACTGAGTATATAGATAGTTCAGGAACAGGAGAGAGGAAACTAAGATAACCCTGAGCCTTCAAGCTGGGGTGAGGAGGACATGACTGGCTATTGACAAATAAAAAGAGGAATGTAGGGAATGGAGCCAGCAGAGGCAAAAGGGTGGTTTTCCAGTTGGAAACATACCAAATATGATATTCCCACTGGACTTCTATAGAGAAGTGTAAGTCAAACAGAAAATGGCTCATAGAAGGCATGGCCAGAAATAAAGATTCAGGAATCATCTCCATAAAAGAGAATATTCAGCCAAGAGATTTGTTTCTATCTTCCAGAAGAAGAAAATGGACATAATGTGGGAAAAATGATGGAACCTTGAGAATTAGCAGCATCTTGGGGTCAGTGGGAATGAGGAAGTGGGTGGAGAGAAGCCAGAGGAGGCAGAGGATTGGCAGAAGTAGATGAAAACTCCAAAGCAAGGAGCTAGGCAAAGCCTACTGGGAAAGGCAGAATTGGAGGACGCAGCAAAGGTAATGAAACTTGGCCAGTATTAATTTCCTGATGACTTTGGGGAGAGAGATTTCAGTGAAGTGGTGGGGCAACAAATTGCATTTCAAGGTATTTATGAGTGAGGGGTGATAAATCAGAAACAAGGAAGAGAAACCTCCCTGGTTGAAAGTTTGCGAGTAAAGGAGAGGTACAGGAGAGTAGGAAGAATGAAGAAAAGAGATGGTATATTAGTCCATTCTCACACTGCTGTAAAGAAATACCTGAGACTGGAAAATTAAAAAGAAAAGAGATGTAACTGGCTCATGATTCCTTCCACACGCTGTACAGGAAGCATGGCAGCATCTGCTTGGCTTCTGGGGAGGCTTCAGGAAATTTTCAGTCATGGCCCAAAATGAAGGGGAAGCCAGCACTTCACGTGGCTGGAGCAGGAGGACGAGAGAGAGGAAGGAGGTGGCATACACACTTAAACAACCAAATCTCATGAGAACGTTATCAGGAGAACAGCACTGAAGGGGAAAATCTGCCCATGACCCGATCACCTCCCACCAGGCCTCATCTCCAACAATGGGGATTACAACTGAACATGAGATTTGCATGGGGACACATTTTCAAACCATGTCAGTTGGGTATTTTGTTTATAACAAATTTGCTCAGAATAATTTACATAAACACAGATTGCTGTGCTCAGAGATGAATATGAGTATGGAGGAGTAAGGCACAATCCTAAATAAAGAAGCAACTACTTTTCATATAGGCAAGTAAATATGGTAGTAGGATGTGAAGAAAATATTAGAAATTTAGTTATTGAAGTATCTGGTTTTGAACTAATAAATGTAGACAATTAATGATGTAATTTTATATTTTGTTGAAGGATCTTTACTGCATGAAAGGCAGTATTAGGTCTTTAGAAAAATTCTTTTGTTATTCCACATTTTACATTTGGTCTCTGTAGTTTTTAAGACTTGTTACCAGGAGCATACCTTTATTCAAACAGAACATGTACATTTTATATAATCATTGTAAAGTGGAGATTATACTTCATATTCCAAAGACCTAGGCTGATGCTCTTTAATACTCAATACTTTATTTTTAGAAATATAGTCCTACTAATGTTTATTTTATGGAAAAAAGATAGTGTATTAGACTAATAATATAAATAGTATATTAATTGTAAGTAGTGAAGATGTTTCTCATTTACAGATGAATTCCTATGGAAATAATGACACTTTCTGACTGTAAGATTATCCTTATATGCATTGCTGAATAATATTGCAGAGAATTTCATAGACAAAGCAAGAGCAAAATAACTTTACCCTACCTTTTCTTCCTGAAGGAAATAATTACAGACATACAGATTTTGTTTGGTTTTTAAAGATTTGTTTTGACTACAATTATTTTGGCAGATGCATCCAACTTCTACTCAATTATATTCAATACATATTCATTTAATACATACATACCCACTATGCCAGACCTCATAGGATCATATATTACAGTGAGGTATCTTATGAAGGAGAATAATAAACACTTGGAGCACATAGTATAATCATTTAAGTCGGGGTGTAAAATCTTTTAGCTTCCCTGGGCCACACTGAAAGAAGAATTGTCTTGGGCCACACATAAAATACATTAACACTAATGACGCCTGATGAGCTACATTAAAAAAAAAATCACAAAAAATCTCATAATTATGTAAGAAAGTTTACAAAATTGTATTGGACTGCATTCAAAGCTCTCCTGGGCCACACGTGCCCTGTGGGCCGGGGGTTGGACAAACTTGATCTAAGATTTGAGGGGTTAGGGAGCATATGTTTGGTGTCTGGTTTGGCAATTGACTAGATTTATTTCTGAGAGAAAATAAGTTTTAAGAGAGCATAGCTCATTCAAAACTCTGAGTATAAATTAGGGAGCTGAGATATATTAAATGGTTAGCAGAGTATGGATTTTAGCCAAAGGGCAATAAGGAGTCACTGCAGCATTATAAGCAAAGGCAAGAAAAACTTACCTAGTACTACCTTAGGTGACATGATTAAAAGCTTTTCAAGATCATCTGACAAGTAGGGGAATAAAGTGGATGAGGCAAGTCTGAATTCAGGAAGCTTCATTAGACAACAGCTGAACTACTATAGGCATTACATGATGGTAGCTTAGGCTAGTGCTGATCTGTGCACTTAGAGAACAGAGTAGATCTGCAGGATACTTAAGGTGTGGAGTTTGTGTTGCCAGCACTTATATGGGCATGGGGAATGAGAGAGGGAGAGGAAAGAATCAAAGATGCCCAGATATCTGGTTTGGGTGATTGAGTGGACTATGGTGCTTTTCTCTAAACTTGGAATCACAGGAAGAAGATCTAGTTTAAGGCAGAAGTTAATAATCTCCATGTTGGGCACACTGGATTTGAACAGTCTCTTGAACTATCCTCATGGAGGCGTTCTGTGGGCCTGAGGTTCTGGAGAGAGAAGGGGAGCAGCTATGTACTGAGTGGTCATAGCCCCGGTGGAAGTGGTTATTCTCTGACCATGCAGAGAAAGAAGAGAAGGGAGCCTAGAACTTGCCTAACTTTATGTATGAGGAACCAGAGAGAAAATATTTTAGGGTTTACAGGTCGTACAGTCTCTGTCACAACTACTCAACTTTGCCTCTGTTGTTGTGACTCTAAAGCAGCCACAGACAACACACAAGGGGACGGATGTGACTGTGATACATTCAAATGTACTTATGAGTGAGGATATTTAAATTTCATGTAATTTCCACATATTACTACATATTATTCTTCCTTTGATTTTTAATTTTTTTTTCAACATTTCAAACTGTACAGGTCTATTCTTAGCTCATGGACTAGATAAAAAGCAGTGGATCAGATATGGCAAAAATGTTGCAATTTGCTGACCACTGGCTTATGACATCACCCTCTGGTTATGAGAATCCAAAGAGGAAATGACAAGCATTGGTTCAGAAAGGTAGGAGAGAAATCCAGAACAGAACATAAAAAATATATAAATGGTATAATTTTGAGTTAATTAGCTCTGACTTTTGTAGTGGCTGCCTACCAACCAGTTAAAATGTGCAGCGGTTGAGGTTTAGGATGTTTTAAAAAATATAGTATATTTCATTTACTACTGTAAAAGTAATACAGGTACTTGAGGAAAGAAGTCATCCCTTCCCATCCCCTATTTCCCCTCTTATCCACCATTCCCAACCCCCACAACATGAGTTCAGATGGCAAAAACCTGAGTTATCTTCTTGGCTATCTCTTAATAGCCAGTTCACTAACTTCTCCTGTCTCAATTTACTTTTCTGTAAAATAAAGATAATTTGGTGAATGAAAGAGGATGCATGACAAGACATGAGTGTATGTGCTAAAGCATGAGTTGAGAGTTTGGGGAAGATGAGAGCAGATATCACATATGAAAGCATCTAGTAGAATGTATGTAATATATTTAAATGCTGTTCAAGCATTCTCTTTCCTTTCCAAACTATTTGCAATATGATGTCCTGTGTGAATTCTAATCCTTCATATGGAAATGATTAATTTGCCTGGTTTCAGATAAGAATAGATGGAAGTGGTTTAATCAATATCAGTATCAATCAGTATCTGTTGATTAAGGGATTAAATGATCCCTTTCATAATGTGAGCACCTGTGCATGAGCTGTAAAAGACAGTTGAATGCAATGGCTTCTTAACAATTGCAAATTTCCTGTGCTGGGAATACTGTTGGTGATTGTAGAATTGAGTCCAGGTGCTGGTTAGATTTGTGCATTTGTGCACATCAGCTATCATTAATGTAAGAAAAACTGTGAAGCAGTTGGAGAGAGGGAAAGACATGATTTGTGTCAGAACCTAAGTTTGCCATTTACTGGACAAAGACAAGTAACCTTAGGACAAGTTATTTAACCTCCTCACTAAGCCTCAGTTTCATTACCTATAAAATGTGGATAAACTGCCTCTTTGTGGGTTATGGTGTGACTTAAATGAGAGGACATAAGATATCCAGCATAGTAGCTGACGTGCAGTAGGTGCCCAATAAATATTAGTTCCTCCCTTTTCCTTCTCTCTTATAAGAAAATCAATTTTGCCCTTTATTTCTACTTGCTCTGGACCGTTTGCCTTAAAGAACAAACCTAAATGAAAAAGAAGAGCATTACTATGTGTCTGCAAACGGGTTGTTGGGAATGTGGAATGTGTTAACATTTGAAGTAAATAAATTCCATTGTGATATGGGCCTCATACAAAGCTAAGAAGAGGTCTATAATTAGTTTCATTTAAAACATTAAATTATGATGGCTCACTTAATAACTCCAGACTACTAGGCTAAACTACATTTGTGTTCAGCAAACAGTCATAAAAATCCTTGTTAGACATTTAATTACTGCACAAATTGTTTTATAAAGCTCTGTAAAACAAACATGTTGATAGCAAAAATGTAGTCATGATTGCACAAATACTAATCTTTAAAAATATATAAATTTAACTATAAGCAAGTATTTTATCACATAGAATTATTTACCTCTTACAGGCTTGTCATCCTTTTGTAACCCTACTCCCTGTTAAAGAAAAAAGTTCACATGCAAAACCTTTTCACATGTACAGATTGAGAAGAGATTTATTGTGTCCTTATGAAAACATGCTCTGTTGTATTTAATGGAGGCATATATTAACGTTTATGAACATGAATTTACAAAATCAAATTTGTAAAGACAAGCCATAGACAATCCTTGACTAAATGATAAAGTGAATGAGTGTCAATTTCAGGAAGTGGCAGCGATTACTATGATTCAGGGCAGAGGTGGGGGAGATGAAGTGGTTATTCGTCAGGTCTCTTTGGACAAAACAATTCTGAAGTCATCATTCAAAGGCCTTCCTGCATAAGGCAGAGGAACTGTCTTCCCAAGAGTATTAATGTGATTTTTGTCAGTGATTTATTTATGAAGATCCTAGTTCTAAACTAATATTAGGAGAGCTACCCTACGACTTGAGCTCTACCAGAGGGAAGAATTAATAGTGTTAAAATCCTCTTCAAACTTCTTTGACTTTATCTTCTTTTAAATTACAGCACATTTTGGCTAGATCAGATAGAGTTATAACTGGTAGCCATATTTCAATCATACTGCTGTGTGTATACAAACACAAATTTCACTTAAGTGACCCACATTAAGCACTGTCTTACAATACTGACCTAATAACTAAAAATACAGAGAGAAGGGAGAAGGGTGGAGGGAGAAAAGATGGGAAGGAGAGACAGGGAGAGGGAGAGCAAGAGAGAGAGAGAGAGATGGAACCATTTTCTCAACATATTAGTTCAACAAACATTTCTTCAGCTACATTCTATTATTCAGGCATTACAAGGATGAATTAGAACTTCTACACATAAACTTACAGTTTTGATGAAATATAAACAATTTAAATAAGGTATTATCACAGAAAAATATTACCATTAGCAGACCACTAACTCAATTTGGAAAATGAAAATACAGGCTTTTGGAAAGAGATGAAATCATTCAGTGTATTTTACTACTTCTGAAGGCCTAACACAGTAATGGAAACAACTTTGTTCTGGGCTGTGTTATAACAGAAAATAGCAGAGTGTGGTCATTGTCCTTCAGGATATTGCAAATAAAACATATTGAGAAACCTGTTCACTGATGCAAAGAAAGGAGTTAAATCAAGGAAAATTGTGAAAAAAATTTGTCATCAGTACAAGGGAATGGACAAGACAATGTTGGAAAATACAGATGAGGAGCTGACCCTACACAGGCTATCACTATCTATATAACCCAGTGGAAATTTATGGAATCTTGGCCTATAACAAAGATTCTATTTAAAGCTGATAGAAGAACCTTCTCTTTCAAGTTCTCCTGCTGTATTACAGATTCAATAATCCTCCTATTTGTTACTTTATGCTAGCAAAATTACTGACCACTAATGGAACATTAAATCCTCCTTAGTCCATAAAATTCACAATTAGACAAATAATATGAAGTAAATGTAAAAGCACCTATGATATTTTCAGTGCAAGTGGCAGTTAACTCCATTTTGAAGTGAGTTATATCTTAAAATAAAACCAGATTTTACTGGATTTCATAAAATAATACATGGGGACCAAATTTTGGAGACTGTCTTTTATTAATTCTAAGGAAAGGACTAGAAGCAAAATGTTTAAAAATCTTCCCACAAGGAGTCACTGGTCAAGAGTGGGAACAATTATCCTGAAGGGTCTTTAAGGAACCAGCTCCTAGACTGCTAGGAAGATTGTTTCTGTGTGCATGTATTTCATGTCTTTCCTCTTCCTTATAGGAGGTATCATATTATGTGCAAATATTATGCTAATACTTTTCAAAATGTACATTTATTACTAAATAGATTTTTTTTTGTTTTGTTTTTAGAACTAGTAGGAAAATGACACATGCTTCACTTGATCTGTGCTATGTTTAAAGTAGCCACAGCAACATTTTTGCTCTGTATACTCATAAGAGGTGCTATGGTCTATAGATTTCTACTTGTGAATCAATTTGGATGCCGATATTATACAGGGAGAAAAAGTTATAAGTCAGAGATACCCTGTTTTTTTCATATTTGGGATTATTTCAGTCTAAATAATGCAAATGCAGGCCAAAAAAGAGTAAAGGAAATGATACTCAAATCTTAATAAGGAAAACTGTACTTTACAGTGTCTTAGTGCTTTTGTGAAGTTATGGACAGTGAATAATGGATGATTTCCACTTTGATTTTTCAGATTTGAACTGAATCACAGCATTTTTTTTTTTTTTGGTCTACATTTTACTATTTTTTTCAAAGAACATGCTGCTCTCAAAGAAAGATAAGTACATAAAATAGAAAAAAATTTGAATTTGGATAATCTAGTTACTGATTAAATCCTAGCCTGTACAACATGGAATATATTACATTATTTTTTTTAACATTTTTTGTCTATCTATACTCATGGTAGGCAGAATAAATGCCCCTCAAAGATATCTGGGTCCTAGGCTCAGAAAATTGTAAATATATTACCTTACATAGCAAGAAGAACTTTGCAGATATTATTAAATTAAGGATTTTGAGATAGATTTATCCTGGATTATCTAGGTGTGTTCAATATAATTTAAAAAGTCCTTAAAAGTGGAAGTGGAGGGTAGAAGAAGAGAACCAGATTTGATGTCAGAAGCAGAGGTTGGAATGATGAGATGTGAGAAGGAATCAAGCTACCATTGCTGACTTTGAAGACAGAAGGGATCTATTAGCCGAGTGATGTGGGAAGCCTTTAGAAGCTAGGAAAGACAAGGAAATGCATTGTCCTCTGGAGCTTCCAGAAGGGAACACACCCCTGCAGACACCTTGATTTTAGCTAAGTGAAACCCATGGTACCAAAGTAGTTCAGAAGTTTGTGTTGTTTTAAACCACTGGTTTGTGGTACTTTGTTAACAGCAGAAGTAGGGAACAAATATACAGTGGTATACCACTGTGTGGAAGTAGATTTGAAATTGGGCAAAAAACAGAGGCTAGAAAACTTTTGAAGAGTATGATAAAAAAAATACTAGATTATGCTGAACAGACTATTAGTAGAAATATGGAGGTCAATGGCTCTGATAGTAAGGACTCAGAGGAGATGAAGAGTGTGGTAGGGAAAACATACCACCTTAGAGAATACCTAAGCCCTTGTAAGCAGACTGTTAGAAGAAATACACACATTAAAACGTTGCTCATGAAGAATTATAAGGAATTAAGAACATGTTACTTGAGAGATGGGGAGACGGTACCCTTGCTATATAATGGCAGAAACTTAGAGGAATTGTGTATTGCAGTTATGATGAGAGCAGAACTTCTAAGTGATGAACTTAGATATTTACATGGGGAGATTTCTATGTAAACTGTTGAATGTGTGGCCTGGTTTCCTACGTGCTGCTTACAGCAAAACGTGAGAGGAGAGACACAAAGTAAGCAAAGAACTGTTAAACAAACAAAAAACAGTACTTAATGATTTTACTAACTCTCAGCTTACTTTAATGGCAAATAATGCAAAAGTTGAGATTCACTGGAGGGAAAGCATGGTCTAGAGAAAAAGCCACAGTGCATCTGGACAGTCTTTCACTGGTATATCAGAAATATCAAAAGGTCAGAATACTCAGCCATACAAAAAGGTTCTTTGAAGAGATTTAGAAATTGCATGGGACTGGTGATTCTTTTTCTCCCTTTCATTTCACACTTTTTGGAACCAGAATATCTATCATTGTTATCCTGTGTCTGTACCACCATTATACTTTGGGAGCAAATTGTTTTTTGAGAGATTTCATGAACTCACAGATGGAGAGAAATTTGATCCAGGATGAATCATACCCAGAATCTCACTTGTATTAATTTAGATGATTTCAATAGGACTTTTCAATGATTTCAAAGGGATCTGGGACTTTTGTGTTGATGAGATGTAAATAAGAGTTTGGATTTTGAGTCGATGCTGTAATAGGTTAAAAATTTGGAAAACTTCGCAATGGGGCGAAGGTGTTTTTCATTTGTGGCGAATGTAAATATTTTGAGGCCAAATGAGTAGCATGTAGTAGGCAGAATAATGCCCTCCCTGCTGCCACAAAGATCTCCACATCCTAATTGTTGGAAACTTTAAATATGTTGTTACATGGCAAAGGGGAATTAAGGTGGGAGATGGAATTATGATTGCTAATTAGCTGATCTTAAAGAAATTTCCTGACTTATCAGGGTAGGCCCAAAATAATTATAAATGTCCTTAAAAGTGAAGATAGGGGCAGAACAAGAGAGTCAGAGGGAGATGTGGCAATCTGTGAAAAAGGTCAGAATGAGGCCAAGTAGGAAGGCGTCAATTAGCCATACCTGGCTTTGAAGAGAAAGTGGGCCAGGAATAAAGGAAAGGGGGGATCTTCTAAAACTGAAAAAGGCAAAGAAACATGTGTTCCTTCGAGCTTTTAGAAAGGAACACTGTTGATACCTTAATCTGAGCCCGCTGAGATCCATGTCAGATTTCTGAACTATAAGATAATAATTTTGTGTTTTAAGTAACTAAGTTTGTAGTAATTTGATACAGCAGTGGTAAGAAACTAATTCGATACCATTATACGATGACCGACTTAAAGGCATAGTTATATGATGAAAGTCAAATTTGTAATGAACTCTACCACAGACATGGCTGTCAACAAATATCCCATTGTTTAGATATTTCAGGGTTACTCTTTCTGCTGCTAGTGCTGTGACATGAATTATTGTTTTTGTTTAATTTTTCACTCTCCTCTATATTAAGACAAAGCCCAAAACTCTGCTATTGCTTCTGTCATTGTTACATGGAGGTACATGGAGATAGATACATATATATGCAGATTACAATAACTGATTAATAAAGCAAAGCAATGATGCCCTTATGCCAATCTTTCTTATCTTTCAGAAATATTTTTTCATAAATACTTCTTTTTTTTTAATTTCATCATCTCAAGTCATTTCTTGATCTGAAAACAAAAAAAATGATAGATACAGACAGTTTTAGTGTATATTCATGAGTATGTACATGTACTCGGTGTATGCTTTTTTGCAGATGTTAAAACAATACACGTGTAATTTGTAATATTGAGTCTCAACTCTAGAAGTAAAATACTGCACAGAGTAGTTGCAGAATAACATACCATTTAAGGAAAGACAGGAAGAAGTGTGCATTTTACTCATGGTTCTCAGAATCATGATATTACTACAATCCCCTTTTCCTGGCAGCGCTGGATATTAAAATTAGAGAGTCAAAACATAGATTCACTGTTATGCCTTCCAATTAAACAGCTAATGAGCTAGAATAATGACCCTTTCTCCTAACTGGTTGTAAGAATAATTAAATTTAAAAATATTTCACACATGAATGCAACCACAGTGTTGCCAGTCAGAGAAAGTGAAGATAGAGCACCATACTTAAATTTTCTAACTCTGATAAAAGCCATTTTGGTGCTTGGGTGGTAAACAGGACGGTTGCAATATTAATCATTGTCCAGTATAACTAAGATCTTGAAAAATAGAATACAGATAGGTGGACCACTAATAGGATTGTATGAATATAAAAAATAATTCAAAATATTACAAAGAGCTCTCTGTTTAGAATAAAATTCCAACGAATCAAATTGTTCAAAATTTCAGTTTATAATAATTGGATTTACTAGACATAGAAAGAAAGCATTTTTCTTCACAGCATTCTTGTCAAAATCTTTCAAAAACATACTAAAAGAGTATTATTCAATAAAAATGGAAAAGCCTTGAGGGCCTCAAAAATCATCATTGTATGTGTGAATCTTAATCATACCCTAAGGTCCACAGTCATTTACAAGGTATTGATGTATGTGTGTACTGATACCAGGAAATACTTTTAGGGTGGAGACATGATTCAACCTTACACCTTGTGTTTTATTCCAAATGTCTTTACTTATATATGATGATTTCTACTTTGTGGTATGATGAACTGAAGTCCTTGAAATTTTTGACAATATTTCTGTAATTTTAGAGTATTAGAATTTTAATATTCATTTTATGTTATCTAGAAATGCTGGTTTCCTTCAAAGTTAAGTTTTGAATTTTTGGTATTAAAAAGTGTTTAAAGGAGATTAAAAGTAGCGGAAATAATTTTTTGTTGCAAGCTTTATTTTATTTTAGTTCATAATAATTTGTGAAATTAGAAAAGATCTGTTATAACTTAGAAGTCTCTGGTATAATCATTGTTAAAGCCAATAGAGGCAGACATGTTGCTGATTGAATAGAACTTCTTTCTCTTTGTTCTTTTTAAAAGAAAGTCAAAGATTGATACTGATTATTCATATCAGTTTCAGTGCTACTCATTAGCAGTCCCAAATGTTAAGAATTTAACTTTCTAAGAGTATCTTCAATGCAAAAGCTATTATATAATTTTTTGATAGTCCCTGCCTTATAGTTTTATTGGCTTTCATACCACTTCCATCTGTCTAGAAAACAATTAAGATGAGGAACACAACTTCATCAATTGCAAATTCATGGTGATTAATTCCTCTAAACAAGTTTTATATTGAAAAATGGGGGGAAATAATTGTACAATTAATTTCCTGATCTGTTATCATCTAGGACGTGAAGACAATAATAATATGTGGCATATAAATACAAATAAACTTTCAATAAATGGAATTTTTGAGAGGAATATCTGGTATTGTTAGTGTTTTTAAACTCAGCTTTTGTTTGTCAGGTAATACTTCCATCCTTTAGATAGAGCTAACACTTTCTAATATTTATTGAATGTGTTTTTAAACTCAGCTTTTTTTCAGGTAGTGCTTCCATCTTTTAGATAGAGCTAATACTTTCCAATACTTACTGAACATAATGCCTTTAGGTTTGGAAAAAGACTGACAAAACTTGATTTGAATATATTGAGCAGTTTCCATAATTGCTTAAGAATAAAAGTCTCATGTTGAAAGTATCTGGGCATATGATACTTCTAAACTATATTTGTTTTTGATACCCTTGTAAATAGTGTCAAGACACAAAAATAATATTGATAAATAATGTCTTCCTCTCTTTAAAAGTCCTGATTGTCTGATTTTATAAATCAAGAAACTTGATTTATTCATTAAGTTCCTTAGTTTGCTTCAAATTTAGTTGTCAAAATTTCATTGTAGTAATTGTTATTATTTAGTCCATAGGGGCCCAAATGCTGTGTCATCCCTGATAAATCATGCTGCCAAAAAGCAACATTAATTATTTCTGCTCCATCTAGTAGACATCAGCATCAAAATTTTGCCTCAGCTTTCATCTTATGGTTGAAGTAAGCTCATTCATCATCTTTTTTGAAATGAATGGGATTGGATCATGAAATATTTTTTGATTGGCAGGCTTCATGGTAGATGTGAATAGGCAGTGGTCAGCAAAGACCTTGCAGATTTATTTTCTTGGTCATGCTCCTGCCTCCAATAACTCACTACGTCTTTGTGCTGCAACTTTTGGAGGTCAGAGAGGTGACAGTATGTGAGTAGTAGCTAGGCTGACTTCTCAACGATCTTCTTTAAAACTCTTTTAGTTTCTTGTTTTCTAAGCATGTGGAAGGGACCCAGAAATATAAAAACAATAGCAACTATTTTACCATGCTAGTTTGCTGGGGCCATTGAAGTGTGTCCAAGGTCATAGCTGGTGTATAAAGGAGCCAGTTAAAAGTTTACATGTGAAAGGATAGCTTCTGGAGCGGACATTACACATTTATGGGAAGAGCTCCAGCAGATTCTTAACTAACCTCTAATGAGGAACTCCTGAGCAATAGCAGCGGCCCACCCATTAAGGATTCCTCATTGACAGTCACTGTTGGAGAGACATTCGCCAGGGTACAAGTTGATCAAGATAGGGAGTAATTTCATAATTTTCAATAGAAATGTCCTCCACAAATTTATTACTCTAAAATGTCCTGTCTTCACCCTGGAAGAATGAAATGTTTTTGAGAGGTGAAAATATCAGACTAAATGAAATGAGTTTTGTATGTTTTTATGTTCCGAAGCCTAATTACCATTAAATACATATGACTAAACACCAAAGAAGACATATTATCAATGCCAAACTTTTGAATGGATTACATTTTGATTCTTATCCTAATAGTCATTTTTAACTGAATTATGTTAATGCAAAATATATCACACAGGGAACCCTGAAACATTCTGCATAAATTGAATAATGTTTCTCATGAATTCATTTAATATTTCATAGATGTAGTCTTGTCCGTGTTCTTTGCCCTGTTTGCTGCACTACCTTGTGTTATATTCTTTGGTGAACATTAAATGGAACAAATGCTTTAATCTAGGCATAATAATTTATTATATTCCCTAGAAAGAAGTGTTCACTACAGTTATAATAAATTCTTCGTAAGAGCAGTGTGTTTTGGAACAGACTTGAAAGGGTCTGCTATTGAGTGTACACATTTTATAGGTATGATTAAAACCAAGTGTGTTGTGTTCAATTCCTCATCTGATGGACTTCTTTCATTCCAAAAACTAAATGGAAATATTGTCTTCACAAGGTTTCCAGATATTTTTGTTATCCATTAACCCACACAAGCACTCTGAGCATTGCTTTACTCTTTATTCTGAACCATTCTTCAGCGCATTTATATTCAAAGTCATATCTAAAAATTAAAGTACTCTGAAAAGTACATTGAATCTGTAAAAGGAATTAATAATATTTCCTGAAAGAAATGCATTTCTTTCCATATCTGTTTCATGCTGTTACTCCCCTTTGATAATAGCCCTGCTTCCATTCACCTAAATCCTCTTATACCTCAAGTTCTAACTTCACTCCTGTTTCCTTAAAAGTTCACTCTAGGGCAGCACTTCCCTGGTCATCTATGAACTCTAATTGTCAGTGTATTAGGACCATACATGGTCATGCTTTTATGCCTCGTATCTCTCATAGAGCATCCAACTTGGTGCTCAATAACTATTTATTGACAAATTAATTTCTCTATTAACCTATTACCTTATTCTAAGCTGATTTTACGAATTGGAAATTGTTGTACATATTATTATGCAATTGATTACTGCCAGAGGGACAATGATTGTCTTTTCATATGCCTTCTCTTACAACATAGATACTTTTTTGTGGAGTAACCACATGAATTCACATTTTCCAAACACTGCCATTCATTGCAGTGTATTGTCTAGCTAAAGCTGTGTTACTACCCTCAGAGGTATATAAGACAACAATGTTGCCATTTTTCCTGTATTAAACAATGAAAATAAAGCAGAATAATCCAGAAATAAATCCAACCTATACCAGGTCTTAAACATCTTTGACATACCCATCCACCTCTTATGGGTTTTCAAACTTTCAAAGTAAGAGGGTGGATCAGCAGAGGCAGACTCTCCTGAGCTTGGAGATATAGTGCTCCCTGACAATAGATTTTCTCCTTTTTGAAAGCCTTTGAGGTTTTTGCATTTAACCTTTTCAGAGGCAACACAACCTCAGTGGCGCACCTTTAACACCCAGTAACTCACAGAAGCATGAAGGTTTAAAAACTCTCAGATCTAACGGTGTGGGTCACAACTTATGATATGGAATGGGATCTCCTATCACAAAGAGGAAGAAACACCATTCATCTCAAATATATGCATCCAAAACCATCATTTCTCTTTCCTAATCCCTTTGTAGAAAATATCTTCTTCAAATATTTGAATTTAGATATTGAATATAAAAAGTTAGAAGGATTTTTAAATGCATCCTGAAATTCTATTCTAGCAAGAACTCCCAAGTTTTCATCTTCTCCTTAAATTACCTTTCTCTTTAACTTATTTAAGGAAAGGTAAAATGTTTCCAAACACATGACATAAAAAGGTTAATACATTTTCATAAATGTGGTTAAGGCATTCAACACTCTAAATAAACTTTATTCAACTATATACTTAATACATAAGTAAATATTTTGATGACTTCAAGAAAAAGGTAAAATTATCCCAGTACTTTCATTTCAATCCCTGCTAGTTTGTAAGGGATCTGTTCCTTCTAAAATGTTGTCCCTGCATTATGAAGGGAAATGATCTCTAACAACTAATATCAGCCTCTCTGTCTCAGAAACAAAAAACAAGGCAGTCATGTGGAAGGAGGGAAAGGAGCAGTCATTTCTTAGCAAGGTAAGATAAATGTATTTCTTACCTATATATAATTTGATAATATCTTTTCTTTACCCATAGACAGAAGATGACTGTTAAATCAAATTATCCCTAAACATTTTTTAAAGATTGCCTACTGTATTTACAAAAACAATAAAAACTGGTTCTTTTGCATGATTAGGTAAGGGTTGCAACTTCATAGATTCCCTCCATACCATCTATACTAAGTACTTCCCCCAAAAACAATTTTGTCAATTAGTATGATCACTTAAATATAAACTCATTTTTATAGGATGTGGATATAAGGAACAAAAAATATTGACATTGAACTGATTGGTAGACCTGATTTGAATTCTGGTATTATTATTTCCTTTTAAATTTACATATTTAAGTATAATTTTTGTAACAAAAAATCGCTCATTTCAGATTGCCATTATGACTTTTAGTATATTTACAGAGTGGTATAACCATCGCCACAATCTACTTTCAGAACATTTCCATCATCCCCAAAAGAAACCTTGTGCCCATTCACAATCACTTCCTACTCTCACCCCAATCTTAGGCAAGCAGGGATCTACTTTATGTCCCTGTGAATCCTAGTATTAATAACCCAATTTCAAAAATGTGCATATTGTCATTCAGAGAAGTGAAGCAGTAGTCCCAAGAATAAATAGCTGATCATTCCATATTTTACATGTAAATTATGCTTATGCAAACCCTATAAATCATGCACTACTATTTCTCCTATTTTACAAATGTGGCACTTGTGGTACAAAAAGGTGAAATAACTTTCTCAAAGTTACACACTTAGAAAATAATGAGAGAGTGAAATTTGTAGGTAGAATTTTGATATTGTGACTAATTCTGTTGTGTGTTAAAGCTAATTAGGTTAGGAAAGGGGGAGATAATTAAAGGTTTGAGGTATTTATCTTCAGTTTGTTTATATTTAAATAAAAAATGTGCTGAGCAACAGTATGTGCAAAGCATGGGAGAGAAACAGAAGGAGTAAAGTGCTCTAAAGCAGGGATGTCCAATCGTTTGGCTTCCCTGGGCCACATTGGAGGAAAAATGGTCTTGGGCCACACATGGAATACATTAACACTAACGATAGCAGACGAGCTAAAAAAAAAATTGCAAAAAAACCTCGTAGCATTTTAAGAAGGTTTATGAATTTGTGTCAGGTCACACTTACAGCCATCCTGGCCCACATGCGGCCCTTGGGTAATGGGTTGGACAAGCTTGCCCTAAAGTATTTCTCAACAGAGTTGGGAAGAACAGCAGGACACCCGCTAGATCAGTGGAGTGGTTGAAGGTGGAGTCCAGAACAGGGCAGATGACATGTTGAATGTGGGATTAGTATAGAAGCAGTCAGACTCAGAACCCAAAGAGGAAGTTATATCATAGTACATACCATTTTAAGTGCAAATCCCAGCAGGACACATCATTAACAAATCTTATCTTCATCAGTGGGGCAGAACAGCTGGCCTGTTGGGGCTGCTGAGTGTGGAGAAGGCAGTTCCAAATATTTTAAACATCTTAACAAAATAATGGAGGTATTATTTCTATACTTTAATAACAATGGGATGTAGTAGTGCAATGTGAAAGCAAAAGTACATATTAATCCCTATTTCTGCATGTGAAGCACCTTGTGTTGTCTTATTGATCGATAGAGCAAACAACCTTTCCTTCAGCAAACGTACATTAAATCCTGACTTTGAATATAAAGTGCTCAAGATGCCCTGTAGAAAGGGTTCAAGAGTAACTAACCAGTATACTCACTGCAGAAAGTCGAAGGGACACAAGGGTGTCCAAAGAAAGCTCCATTATTTCTACAGGAGCGAATAGGTAAAAATTTTCAGAGAAGGAGCTCTTTGAGCTGAATCTTAAAGGATTGAGAAAACAAAAATTTAGGCAAAGGGTTTAAGGTGAGAGACACATACTTAATCTACATAATAACTTCATAATCCATTTCTTAATTTCACATTGATGAGATAATCTCTTATAATCTGAAAAATATTATACTCTTGCTAAGTATTATTTTTATGGACGAACATTGGAAAAAAATAGTGTGCGAGCGTACTAGGGGTGAAATAGATAGATTGTTAAAGCACAAGATCTTGGTTGTGTTCATTTAGTTAAAGTCAGTCAACAGTTTTCCAAATCATCACTGTTTTCTATTTTTTCCCCAGCGGCATTCTGTATCACTAGACTTTGACATAGATGTAAGCATTTGGAAGAGATATTTGACAACCTCACCCTGACCCCCATCTTCTTGCACATAAGAGAATTTGCATTTCCATTGCCATAGAACTTGAAATTTTTAGGTCACTGAGGTACACTCTGCTGATTTCATGGCCCTGATCTCTGATTGTTTAGGCACAGGTACTGCCTTCTTATATAAATGAAACAAGAAATGGTTATTTCCATTCGGGGTTTCTATATCAGACCTAGAGACAGGGATTGGGGTAATTAAGGTGTAATGTTCCCAGTAGAGAAGTATATGAGGCAATAAATAGTGGTTGAGGTTTGTTAAACGCCAAAATGAAGCGGTGATGTCTGATAACTGCTAAAGCTATTTATGGTAAATATACTCCTAAACCATGAACATTAGTCCCATTAGATGACAGAATTTAAAAAGCAGTAAGAAACCATAAAAAGTAAAACATGCAATTTGCTTTCTTTGTCAGAGATACGAAAGTGCTGAGTTGTCTGTTTTTCCCATTGAGAATACATTTAGCATGTAATTTAGGTGAAAAGGTAACACAGTATAAACAAAAATATTTATTGCAATAAAGGATATTAAACATAAAATAGATTGCCTGGGCTGAAATTGTCATAGTTGGGGAAGAAAGGTGTGGGAGAAGGAGGAAGGAAAATACGAAAAAGAAAGATCTACATTTCTCTCATATTAAGTTTTATTAAATAAAGCAACAGCTGATTATAATAATCTCATGCATTTTGCCTACTAAATGGGCCCTAAGTCTATGGCAAGGACAAAATAACAATTTGTAAATCTGATTCTATCAGTGTTGTCTGATATTTATAGAAAGGATGATTAAAAGGGAGGGTTTCATTTATCTCTTTGTGTTTGTTTTCTACTGTACTACTTCCCTGTCCAGAATAAAGCTTAAATGTCTTTGTATTACATCCAGCCAGCCTCAGAGGCTGGCCCCTTCCTAATAGACTCCTCTCCCTTCCTATTCTGCCATCCATGCTCTTTCAAAATTTTAATGATAAAAAGTCTTATCCATAAGTAGTGATGGGTGTGTTTTGTGACTCACCATATAATTAGGACAGAATTGATTTCTCTGGCATCGTTAGAACCTAGAGAAATTTTAGTCTGCCCTTTAAACTTCTTCACACTATATCCTTTTTGCCAGTCCTATTACATACACCAGAGGAAAGAGAGTTGGCTTTTATAATGTTTGCAACAAAAACAGCAAGTTCAAATGATGTTTTCTTGTTGGAGATAAAACTGCAAAACCTATTTGGCTTTATTGTGAACACTTTTAATTTCTTTATTTTTGCTGAAACAGAGTCTCGCTTTGTTGCCCAGGCTGGAGTGCAGTGGTACAATCTCAGCTCATTGCAGCCTCTGCCTCCTGGATTCAAGTGATTCTTGTGCCTCAGCCTTCCTAGTAGCTGAGATTACAGGCGTGTGACACCACGCCTGGCTAATTTTTGTATTTTTAGTAGAGGTGGGGTTTCATCATGTTGGCCAGGCTGGTCTTGAACTCCTGACCTCAGGTGATCCACTCATCTCCACCTCCCAAAGTACTGGGATTACAGGTGTGAGCCACCGTGCTCAGCCTATTGTGAACACTCCTGAAAAATAGAGAAATAGTCTACCAGAAGAGACATTCATATACAAATTTTTAGTGAAGCCTTGCAGTTTAGGAGCCATCATTGGTAGCAAACCACAGGCAGAAATTGAAATGTGAGATGAGCAGATTCAGTGCTTCAAGGACATGTGGATGACATTGTGAGTAATATGTCACTAAGGTCAACAGTTGGAGAATGGTAACAAATTTTCTTAGGTTATGAGGTAACGGTACAAACATGGGAAGTTCTTGAAGGCCCCTGAGTTATGATAAGGTATATAATAAGGTGAAGGAGCTAGAAGAATGTTTATAGATGGGTTATACATAAGGCTCAAATGTCTATACGGATGAATTAAACAATTATGCTTCAATTATAACTCAAAGAGCTCCTGTACGTTTTGTTAATTTTATTTATTCCCATTATATTTTTTCTTTCCTGTTAATCTTTACCTCTTCTCTGCAAATAGTCTTCTGAAGTTAGTAAATAATATGTTGGACTCTTCAATATGCCATTAGATTATCCCGTTATCCTCAAATTACAAAATTGTTCAGGTCCCTATTTAAGTGATCCCACCATGAAGGGGTGTTTTCTTACCTTTATCTAAAGTTTTCCGTCTGTTCTTCTCTATATCCACACTCTGTTCCTTTCTTTCGTATTGCATATAGCTATTTATGAATGTTTCTGTTTATTATGCCTCCTCTGTTTGCCTCTAGAGTCCTAGCTCCATAATGAGAGAAAAACATTCTGTCTTGTCCACTATTATATCCCTATCACTTAGAATGGTTACTGACATACACAAGCGGCATAATGTATATTTGGTAAGTCAAAGACTGAATGAATGATGTTTTCTCTCACACAATGAGCTTTCTTCTATGGCTCACTAACTCCAAAAACAAGATTTGAGTTACTTGTAAAATTCACTGATGTGAAACATGGTGTTTCTTAAACGAGACTATGTAAAATGTTCCAAATTTTAAGGAGAAACTGAGCTTAAAAATTCATACTACAACTTTTTGCTTAAGTAGTTTCAGAGAAAAAAAATGGCCACAATATCTGAAATTCGAATTAGAGTGAGGGGCTGCATACTAATTCAGTTCAATTTAATTGAATTCATTTTGATTCCAAATATTAAATAAGGTACAGTCTATGCTATATAAAAAGATAAGTAAGACAGAATTCACTCACTGTAGGAGCTTCCATTCTACTGAGGAAATCCAACAATTACTTATATAGAACAGCGTAATACAAGCCGAATTTGACTATGTGTCATCGTAAACATGTATATAGAGAAATGTGGTCATCTGGCTTGGGGTGTAAGAAAAAGTAACTAATGAGATAGACCTTGAGGAGTAAGAAATTCAGGAAGGAAGGAAGAACATGGCATATATAAAGATGGAGGACTCAGAGGGGATTAGAGGTAGTACGTAGCATAATTTGCCTAGAATTTATGGTATTTTAGGGAGATATTGAGAAATAAGACTAGCAGTGGGGATGGGAAAACCTGTAGGGGAATCTTAAATTCTCAATACTCTGAGGTTTCTCTGCAGATTTAAATCTTGTACTCTATCCACTCTAAGTAGTAACTACTATTATAGTTTTTATTTTGTTTTTCATTTTCGTTGAAGGAGAAAAGCAAATTAAACATTTGTGTTGAAATAGATTTTAAATTGCCATCCTCCAATATGTCATATTCTTGTGAAAATAATTTTGTTGTGTAATAATGACTTAGATTTCAATGTTTCCTCCTGTGTTAAAAGACATATTTGCCCTAATAAAAAATATTCATGATGGGATAGAATTAAGAGTATCTAGTGCTCCAATAATTAGCTTAAAGTGTGATCGAGGGTTTCTTCCCTGAACTCTTGGCCATTCTTCAATTATTGCTCAAATATTGTTTCCTTGGGTTTCCCTTCCCTGACACACTTACTGTCCAACAGAGCTCCCAATTATGCACACTCTTGTCCCTGGTCTTCTAGGATACTTGCAGCATTTGTAATTGCACTTAGAAATTATGACTTACTCACTTAACTCTAAGTGTCAAGAGACTGGACCCTCTTAATCGATGCAGTATATCCAGCAGCTCACATAAGATGTGTTGCCAAAGATAAGTCAGTAATTATTTTTGGAATTAATTAGTGGTCAATGGGCTTTTTGTAACAATTCCAGCAATATTACTTATAATTATGAATTTTCCGTGTATAAATCCAAATGCCTTTCATGCATGAAAACAATCTTAGAATGTGGATCTGCAATCCTACATGTTCAATGTTCCAGCTTGAACCAGTGAAGTAAATGTTGTGCTTACAAATCTTTAGTTTTCTATTACATATCTATAGATCTTGATCTATAATCTTTACATGTATACATATATATATAAAATCTTTGTTTATCCATTAAAATAAAAATGATAGAAAAGATCTCCTTTTTAATGTTGGAGTCTGCGAGTTGTATTTTATAGCTGTGAACATTTGAATTAATTTCTGCTATGCTCTTTTATTTCTAATGACGGTCTACAAGAAATAGCTCTGTGTGCTCTGGAATGCTGAGCCAAACAAAACAAACGCATTTTAAAAGTAAAATAGCTAAATTGCTATAGTAATGTTGAATTTAACTATTTTCTATATTATTTCGGCCCAGTTTAGCTAAATAAATATCAGAGTCATGTTTGAAAATAATTCCATATGTTAGTTTCCAGGGTCTGTGCTTTCAGAGATTGCAACGAACATAACACTTTTTGTACTGTTTGCCATTGAGAGAAACAAAGGATCCTATTTATTTTTGTTTGTCTTTTTCCTGCAGACTAGGGCACTTTTCCTTTTGCCTTATGACGGATATAAGCAACTATTTAGGCAGTTGGATTTAAGATTTAAGTAAGTTCTAAATTTGATTCCTTTTGTGTATTCATTAACTTCATGCCGACAAAGCAGATGGTCACTTGTACAATTACTTATGTGTTTATAAAGAAAATCAATTAGCACTACCCCTGTGGAGTTCTTACCTTTTTCCTCTTTAAATTCTCATCAACAAATGTATTGATAGAGTCAGCTTTTGGCGTATGCAAATTCCCATACTTGTGTGTAAGCCAGGGATCTTCACACGTTAAAGAAGATTGAAACGAATCAAGAAAAACCCAGGGGAGACTCTTAGGAAGAGGGAAAGGAAGAGATGAGAGTGGTAGGGAAAAACAGCAAGGGATCAGAGCAGCGCCCTGAGAGCACACTTGGACATCGGCCATTACATGTGAGGTGGAGGAACTTTTCTGCGTTTCCCTAAAAGGCTTAAAGTAAGGGGTTATTGGGTGGACCACACAGGACATATTAAGTAAGATACAAAAGTAATGTACACAATTGACTGAAAGTCTGAGGATAATCTGGGATGCACGCAGAGAATCATTATGCATAGAAATTGGTCACTCATCAAGTAGTCTAGAGTCATGGATAACGAAAGCAGGTACCATGTAGGTTTTCTCCTTAGCTTTTCCTATACTTCATTCTGGACCTAAACCAACCTGCCCCTAGAGTTTGAATAAAGGGCCCACGAGTCTCTTTCAAATGTGCCATATCTCTGGGGATTGGAGGAAAATGTTTATAGGGGTTTTAAACTTTGTTTTCCAAACTCATTTATTATTTCAATTAGACTTACATACTCAAGTAGATGTTTTTGAGTTTTTTTTTTTAACTTACCATAATCATGAGAAGTTAGGATTTTCAGAAAACTAGTTCTCCGAAAGACATTTTGACTATTTTTAGTTGTTTGATTTTTCAAAATTTTCTGCAAATATTTTTAAATAAAGGAAAGGATTATTCACGTAAAATAAGATTCAAAAGTTTTCCATAGGTCCAGTATTTAAGTACCGTAAGGGAGGAAATGAGAAGTTTATCATAATTGGTGGTTCCTTTCAATCCAAGGATGTAAAGAACAGAGATACTGATTTTCACAGTTCTATTATGGTTGAACTGTTTTCCAGTATGTTTGTGATATACTCATGACTTCAACAAGTACTTTTATTTTCATAATTTTAAAGTGCTAAATACAGATACCTAACATGCATTTTTGAGAGCTATATGGTGGGGAATTCCAACGAATAAATGCACCTTTAATTCGTGCACAGTGGCTCACCCCTGTGATCCCAGCACTTTGGGAGGCCGAGGTGGGCAGACCACAAGGTCAAGAGTTCGAGACCAGCCTGGCCAATATGGTGAAACCCCCTCTCTCTCTACTAAAAGTACAAAAAATTAGCTGGTGTGGAGGTAGGTGCCTATAGTCCCATCTACTCGGGAGGCTGAGGCAGGAGAATTGCTTGAACCCGGGAGACAGAGGTTGCAGTGAGCCAAGATCGCGCCACTGCACTCCAGCCTGGATGACAGAGTGAGACTCCATTTCAAAAATAACAACAACAACAGCAACAACAACAAAACACCTTTAATTATGCCCCTATTAGTTACTTTTTTCTCCATTATTCTCCATTTTTAAGCTTATTGTGGTAAATATACTACAAAGGTATATGGTATATACCTTTGATTGTATATTTTTGTACTCTACATTCCTAAAAGTAAAGTTACTAGGTTACAGAGATTCCACATTTAAAATGTACTAAGTCTTACCAAATAGCTCTCTAAATATTGTCTCAGTTTATAATTCCGGCAACCTCCTACGTGAATGCCCTTTCCCCACCCCCTCACTAACAATGTACCTGTTAGAAAGGAGTCTTCCTACTTGAATTCTTTGGCAGTTACTGCCTCACACTCCTCTACATTGCTGGCCACACTCTCTTCAAATGTTCATATCCTCTTTCATGGTCTTATTCTTAGAAGCTGAACTTAACTTCTTCTCCCAATCTTACATTTTTCTGCCTCTTGCCCTCTCCCGTTATGTGTTTGCTGATACTTTCTCCACATTACATTTCTCAGGGCCGTAACTTTAACATTAATATTGCTCTTTTTCATGGTGACATTTTCTTGTCACATATTTATTTGTTTGGTAGACTCACATATGATTGAGAAAAAATATTTAATATGAATGAGGTAAAATGTTGGGAGGTATCGTTATTTCCTATATAGAAATTTAGTTGGGAAAGGAGTTTATGGGGAGATGGCTATCTCAAAGCAAAAGGTGAAGAATCTTTATGGTACTATCACCAATATATATTGGTTGTGTTGGGCATAGGTGGGACTTTTACTACTACATATAAGCTACTCGTTCGATAGATTTTCGGCCTGTTGATAAAAATTGGAATCAAGTAATTGAGCTAAATGAATAATTTACAATATTCTCTTTAATTTAAGGTAAGTTACTAAGAGAAATAAAATAACCAATCATTTTATATTGGACAGAGGGTTTTTTTTTTTTTAATAACAGAAGTTGAATTGTAGGAGATGTGATGTCTTGATACTTCACCCTAATCACTTATTCGGAATGGCAATTGTAATCCTTGGTACAAAAATAGAAGAACATTTATTGTACAGTGGCACCTGTCAAAACAATGTTTTGCTATTGTTTTCGGTAACTTTTATGATTTACACACAAGCTGGAAGGTAAGATTGTATAACTAGATTAGAACTATTAAGGTTTCAAATGATAATATACTTGTTATAGCATTAAGATTTATTTTGTTACTGAAACTGGTGAGAAGTGCCACATTTATTACAGTTTTAAAGGCAAATTGCCATATAAAATGTTTATTATATGAGCATGAGTATATATGAAATTTATCTCTGTGTGTGTATGTATGTATTACACATATACACATAGAAAGAGAGTAATTATGTAATTCAACAGGACAAAAGTAACAAGACGTCGATAAGCATAGGCATTCTATTCAAGCAACTAATTTGAAAGCTTAGTGTCCAAACTGAAAAGCAGAGTACCTACTCCTCACAGACTATGTAAGTTTATACCTTTGTAGCTTCTGATTTCCGCAGTCATAAAGCTTAGTGACAGACCTAGCATTGGTGGCCATGTGATAGAAGTGCTTATTTACTATTACTCTGTAAAGTAATTTATCCACAACAAGAAGAATCCAACAATCGTCAATCTCTATATTTTCGTCTTTGTACTCATAAAGAATAAGGAAAAGTTGCCATTACTTACACTTGATGGAAGACAGAACGGGTTTTAAACCATCTTAAATGGAATCAGTGTTTCAATAAATGGCTGTTGCCAGTCCATCTGCCACTCTTTCAAATACCTAATGTAAATTGAATGGATAGGCAGAGAGGTTTCTTTAGAGCAGTGGATGAAACCTTTTAAAGACAATTGGGCAATCATGAGAATTGTGAGGCATTACAATTAAAAGAACGAAGAAAGACTATGTCAGCAGAAGGGCTACCACTGACATAGTCAAATACTGTAATATCTCAAGGAGAACGCAATATTGGCAAATACTTTCATGTTAATGTAATCTGATACCATATAGTTCATATAGTACTTGCCACTCTTATTGCTATTGTCTTTTGTCTTAGCTCTGAATATGTCTTTATGTGATATATATCAAGCTTTCTTGATAACTTTATAAAAGTTGGAATAAAGCCATATTAGGCTGAGTGGATGTAAGCAAGATGTAAGATTAGTGGAAAGAAAAGAAAAATCGAGACAAATATGATGTGTGCTTTTATTTTTTAATCTCTGTGCTAGCAGAAAACTTCATGTATTGCATATAACAACATATGGAAAGTACAAGGTTTTCTGTGAAATGCATTGTTGACCATCTGTCTTCTCTGGATTGATTGTTCATGCACTTAGTACTAATACTTTTTGCTAGGAAAAAAAAAAGAGGGTCTTTCTTTAGTAATCTACTTTCTTTCTGGTTTTCCTGAATATAGTGGCTTCATACATTTAATAAAAATAATCTTTTATCAAATAACAGTTAAAATGCAGTTAAAATTGACCAATGCTTTGAGACATTTAGAAACTATTGATTTAAACAAATTATTTCCACCCTAAAGTATTTCTACATTTTAGTAGAAGGGCAATTAGTCAGTTAAACTTAACATTTTATTTTTAAACAGGTACTTTTCAGGCCTGATAATTTATGCTTCTAAGTTTTTAATAAAGACAATGAATCTTCTCTTTATTAGTCCATTGTAAATATACTTATCTTTTAAGTATAAAAAGTATCTTTTAAGTATAAGTATTGGGCAGTTTTCATTGCCCAATAGTGACTCAACCTAGACCATAAGGTTCTCTTTCATTGATGTTAGTGTCACATTATTTACCTTGGAAATGAAGAATGTTATAAGAGACTTTCCACAATAGCAATATTTACTATATAATACAATTTTTACATGCACTGCAAGTAGCAATGACATAAGATTTAGACTGGTAGCAAGGTTAAATAAACAATTCACATTTCTATTCTGCGTCTTTGTGACAAAATATTTTACAAATGGACAAAAAACCTATTTGCTAAATACTGAGGGTGTTTGAAATTCATGTACATAGTAGAAAGAGTTTCACTCTTTTAAGAAGAATGTTCAGAAAAGAACTTCTTATGGCAGTTGCTGAAACTACAAAAGTAGGCTAAGTAAAGATCAGTTCATTATGTGTAAGTCAAAACTTATGAGGAGAATTGGGGTGCTTCAGCAAATCTGGAAAACTTTAGAAAATCTAGGCAACAACAGAGAAAATGATCACTTATGATGGTAGAATAGTGGCACAGTGAAAAGTCTGGATTTTGACCACTATGTTAATAATAGATGCTAATACACTCATACTTATGCATAGGCCTTAGATTATTCAGAGTAGGAAAACTACTAGAACACAAAATCCCAGAATTTCAGTAGCTCGGCACAAAAAAGGTTTATTTAGTTATTGTCCAGTCATAATCCAGTGCAAGTCCTGGAGGTCTCAGAGTTCCAGGAGCTTCTATTGGTTCTACCTTTCCCTATGACCTTGGCATTGTCCTGGATCCTCTGAAGCAGACCAGGGAAGAAGCAAAGCAGACCATCTCCCAGGATGTGTTTAAGGACTGTTTTTAGAGGTACTATGCATCATGACCACTCACAATCCATAGGCCAGAAGTCATTCACATGACCATATCTACCAGTAGGAAAAACTAAGAGATGCAGTGGAGCTTTCTGCCCAGAAAGACATAGGAAATAGTTTGTGAACATCTAACCAGTCTCTGTTACAGTTCTTCATATTTATGAGTTTATTTCTGTCATTGGATCTTCTAAAAAAAAAACCAAAAAATATCCCAAAAATGGTTATTTTACTTCAAGGAATTGATAAAAGTTAAACACGCTAACAAAATTATGAATAAGCAAACCTACAAATGACCACAGACCTTCTGAATGAGCTTTTTATTCTGTTGAAAAACCCAGCATATATTTTTTTTTTTTCCCATTGAAGTGTGTGGACTGCTACCTTCTATAGTAGAATTTTGGTTGTATATTATGTGACCACACATGGAAAAAGGCAAAGACTGTTTAAACAGTGGTAATCCTAAAACTCAAGCCTCCATGTACATGTGTGTTGGCTGAACCATGAGCAGCTCTAGGAGCCCATTTCCATATACTACCATGTAAATGGCACCCTCAAGGTATGGCCCCTGCATGGTCTCCACAACTGTGTGACCTAAGTACAACAATTTCCATGATTAAGATTTACACCAAGAAGGATCCATCTCCATACAAAGCTTAATATTTGAAGGACCGCAGAGAATGAAAAGAGTCTTTGCCTCAGTGTAAAACACTTGGTTTTGAATCCTTACTGTGCCGATTCTTAACTGTGATATTGGCCATGTTAGTCAACCTACAAAAGCTTTACTTTCTCTACCGAAAAGTGAGTACGTACAAGATGGCATACCTGCAATGCCTAGAAATAAATGGACATTTATAATTTCATTTCCATATCCCTTTCCTCAACAAGGCAGAAAAAACCTAAAAGATAAAACTTTGCAGATGCTGCCTACTTTTGTAAGATGAATTCAGAGGAGCGTTTATATGAATTTTGTTAGGACATCAGGAATTTTGTTAAGTTAATAGAAACTGACAACCATGGTATATAGACAAAAAGATACTACATCATACTGATCAGTATTTCACTTCAATGGCCAACACATTTTTAGTGCCTATAATGTGTCAGGCCTTTTTAAGGTATTTTTACACACGTTCTATTTTTGTTTACTCAGAAAATTGTATATACAGAAATTACTACTGCTGTTTATTCCTCTCTTACCCCAAACAGTTTTATTTACTGTGGAGAAAGAGTGTTGATTACCAAGCTGCAGCCTAATTTGTTGGCCTGATGCTCCTGACAAAAAGATGTTCAGTGGATTGTGTTAGCTGCCAGTGCATACCACTTTTACTGGTGGTGTACCATAGTTCTCACACTATAATGTTTTCTCTACAGTTGCAGAAGTCAACTGTCATGGTCCAAATGCTGGAACTGGAATGAGCCAGCATCCAGAAGTCCTTTCACTCTTCTCTTTGTCATTACTTGGACATTCATGGCCATATGCTATACTTAATGTGGCTGTCTTAATAGAAACTGCCCCCCAACCCTGAAAAAGAGTAAGAAATTCAATGAATGTCTAACATCCTAACTCTTCTTGGCAGCGGACAAAGAGGGAGAAACATGAGAAAGTAGGATAAGAAGTCATTTAGTACTTTTTTTGGTCTCTCCTTTTTATTCATATCAATTAGGGCTCTGGTTTATACTTTGTTTGCTTAAAAATTAATTTGTGAAATTCATGCAAATCATTCCATCATTACCCCAAATAGTGGCCTTCTGTTTTATCCATGTTTCACCTTGGATATTTTCAAAGCAGAAGCGTATTCTATTAGCATTCACATAATGAATGTCAACATGTGTTCCATACTTTTAATTTCCTGTCCTCAAGAGTGTGGACTTTGTTGCCAAAGAGACGGAGGCTCAAATCCCAGGCTTAACTTTTACAGACAATGTGGCCTTGGGCAAGTTACAGAACTTCTTGGAAAACCTGTTAACTCTTTTGCAAAATAAGAACAATTAGATCATATTTGCAGGGTTGTATAAAAGATAGAGAGAATGTATATCAAACAAAGTATGTATTATGCATGACCGATTAAATGTATTAGATATTATTTATGTCAGAAATTGATTATAATAGTTGCAAAATAAGTAATACGTAAAATTGTTCATATGCTGACCAAATATTGGGCAAACAAAATGCAGAACTCAGTTGGTCACCAATTGCATACCTAACCTAATTCCTATATAACAATGTCTATAAAGTGAAAGAGAAAATTTGACTATAAGTGCTAATTTAAGAAGAAAATTTACATCCAAACTGACAAAAACAAATAAAATGTGTCACCATAATATTTGTAATCAGTATGAGAAGCTTCCTTGAAAAGCAAACATGGTGACGATGAAGGAGGTGAATTTTTTTTAATGAGGAAATTGCGATTCAAATTTTCACCCACTTTTATGAACTGTGATAGGAATAGAAGTGATTTAAAAGTAGAAATCTAAAAGACAATCCTGAAGCACTGTGGGAATGGTACAATACCGGGACCATTCTATTCCTGCTTACTCCTACACAGTCACTTCCTTTTTTGTTTTGTTTTTTTTTTTTTTCCTTGGGTAATATTGTAATGTAGAAAATGTGTATTTGCATTTACAGAATGTCAGTATTCATGAAAAGTAAAATGCATAGTCTTATATGCATATTTTCAAAAAGGAAGTTACATTTAAAAAGAACTCATTTAGTTTTCTCTTACTTTTTATATGACAATGCATATAGAGATAGAGAAACTAACATGCTGCTTATAGAAAATGGGGCTCCATCCAGCTACTCTCAGGTATTTTTATATTTAGCACAGGTATGGATATTAGTATGTGTCTGTATGCCCAAGAAAGAAGTAAAATGGGTCAAGGCTAAAAGGTATTTTATCCTATATAACTTTCCTTTTTTTGTTAACCGTTACCTTTTCATGTTAATTGCGTGCTTCTGTATCAGAGTGCTTCTGTATCAGAATGCCCCTTGATATATTTTGATAATTTAGGATAAAGAACAGTCATAAAGAGAAAAGAATAGAATTGATGAATATCCCTGGAGCTTTTCCATTGTGTAATCTGCAAAAAAAGAAATTTGCTTGTTAAAAAAGTACTCTGTCAAAGCTGAGTTTGTGTTACATAAAATAGTTGAAAGTGCCAGCAGGTATGTGTTTATAGTGTCTTAGTACAGATAAGTGTTTTATCATTCTCAGACCTTTTTCAGATGCCTACTGCGTGCTTATCTCTCTGCTCTGCAGGAGAAGCATGCAAAGATCAGCTGAACCTCTGAAATAAATGACTGTACTGATTTCTATCGGTGGATTGGTTGCCAAAACAAGCAGGAGCTAGTCAGTTTACTTTTGGACTATACTTCGTAGGTCAACTTACATTTGGTTATATGACGAGTCATATCACCTAATTCCTTAATCCGTGATTCAGAATTAGAAATTCCAAGTAGAAATTCATCCATGGATGGAAGAATCTAATTCCTTTTTCCTTTAATGCACAAATAAAGCAAGGAGTTGTTGTGTCTTGTAGTACCAGCAAAAAAGGATTACTCATTTGTCAGGTTCTAGACAATGGACCCAAGTATACATTCATGATAAGAATTATGTCTAAAGTTTTTTTCTCTAATAACAAAAAAAGAAAATTGTGATAGATATAGATAAAATATGTTATTGAAGATATATGTTATTGAAGATTAAAAATATAGTTCAGATAATTGTACATATTTGAGGTTGTATTTTAGGTCTACTAGTGAGATAGTTAATTCACAAGTTGTCCAGGCTATGGAAAAGTCTGTAGTTATTAATTTATTCAAAATATGTCTCACCTATTGTTTGCCAGGGTCTTTTGGTCAAAATTACATCTGTTTCTTTCTATAT
The DNA here is from genome assembly GCF_000951045.1 of Mandrillus leucophaeus. Classification (NCBI taxonomy): domain Eukaryota; kingdom Metazoa; phylum Chordata; class Mammalia; order Primates; family Cercopithecidae; genus Mandrillus; species Mandrillus leucophaeus. Next base: position 3,600,845 of record NW_012103543.1, read on the forward strand.
GGCTGAAGGATAAAATATGACCCTAGAAAATTACTCACTCTGTTCATTTGAATGTCAATATTGTTGAGAATTTGAAAGAATGAAAAAGCTTATTATTTGAATAAAACTATCTCAGCTAGTGGACAACTGTGCACCTGTAAGGCATTTCTTACCTTCTGGAGAAAGACTTAAGGTAATTGAGCTGTTGAAAAATGGACTGACAGCTGATTTTTACAGTACAAGAAAAATAAAGTTGATTAATGAAACAGTTAATAATTTTTTGTTGACATCATGCCAAATACACTGATGATATATACTGTCCCTCCCACTTATTTAGTGTCTACTAACTGTTCAGTTGACATCCAAAATATAAACACTATTTTTTCTCTTCTAAATTCTTTAGACCTATACTACTATCCCCCCACCAAAAAAAAATGTTTTATTGCTGCTTTCTATGTAAAATGAAATGTCACCTTTGAATAGAGGGTCAACTTGTCATTTAGTTATAAAAGATAACCAATGACAATCTAGTCATTGCTATCACAGCATAAGGAGTCTAATTTAATAATGGTGGACTTGAAAAGGTGGGAATTATTCTATGCACTAAGAATTTGAACACAGTACAACCATTTTAACAATGGAAAGTTTATATGGATTGTGTTTCAGAATATGATGTATCTGGATATTGAAAAACCTTTTTTCCATCAGTTTTATTCACTGTGTAGCTAAGGACATTTCAGTTACACCCAGTTAACCCAGATTAGTGGGCATAAAAGAAAATTCAAGATATAGCTTTTGACAGATTATGATTAGGTAGAGGTAAACAAAACAATATTATCACGAGGTTAGTGTTTCACAAATTCAGTTACATGAAACAATGGTGTCCCTGGAGATATTAAAAATGATAGGTAATGAAATTAGTTTATGCAAATGTATCAATTTATATCAAATCCCTCTTGAAGCATCACAATTCACAGAGAAATCAATGAGAAATCCTGGAATGAAGGTATTTTTCAATTTGGTTAATGTATCTCATCTGATAAAAGCAATAAAAGACATAACAACTCCTTTCTTTGTGTGTCTGTAAAAAGGAAAAAGAAATTAGATTCTTCTATCCCTGGATAAATTCCCATTTGACTAATTCCAAACCATGGTGGATTTGGATAGAATTCAGGTGGTTAGAACAACACATTTCAACATTTGTAACCAGGCAATACTTTTTTACAGCTATAGATTGAGAAAGGCTTTTTGAACCTAGTGTATATAGCTAAGCCAAGCCTTGCCAGGATTGCTGAAGAAACATCATCCAATTCTTATTGCTGCGAATAACAAACACTTAAATCAAAAAATGTCATAATTCAGAACTACCTGGGACAGTACAGATCAAATGGTATACAGTTGTAAATACAGAATTATTGAGTGTCTTATTGTCTTAAGCAGATAAAACTTCTGAATTTGCTTCTGCTTATTCCAGCCATTCTGCTTGAAACAGTCAGAAAATAAATAGTTTTTCAACTTTCTGTCCTAATTAGCTCAGCCTTCACCAATGAACACAAACATTTTAGAGGTCATTATTATTCTTACCTACATTTTTACAGCACACTGACCTATGTGCTATTTAAATTCTGGGGTTTTAATTTCATCATCATTATTGCAGTTTTCCAAATGCCACTGGATGTAAATTACTGCCAACTAAGGCTTATTATCAGCAGGCCAGGGTTATAATGTACCGCAGACAGTAGCATTCAGTTAAGGCCAAAGTCGTTTATTTCATATGGCTAGGTTACAGCACACATTATGCAGGAGAAACAGACTATTGACAGAACTACAGAAAAAAATGCATAAATACAAAATCCTCTGTGGCATTTGCCTTGAAGTTACATCCCAAATTTAACACTTATTTAACTTTACCCATAATAAAAAATAATCATCTTTTCCCCTACAACAAGGCACAGTGTAATTGTGTAGACTACTTTTAATTCAGGTTCATGATCTGAAGTTTAAGACGTGTGTAAAATGCTTATTTTAAATTTAAAACCCGTGCTGAGAAGTTCTGAGAAATACGTTATATGAAATCCACATATTACCTTTGCAAAAGTAACCTTTTGGATTTTATGTCCTCTTAATCACTAAATTTCAGGTTGTGTCTCTCCTACTTCCTAGCGAACTGTGTTACTGAAAATTAAAATCCTTAAAATACAAGCCAGTACAACAAAAGTTCGTCCTAGTAACTCTTAAAGCTCTTCAATTCCTACAGGCTTTAGCCTTTGTCAATAGCCAAAATATTTGCTTGAAAAATAACTTCTTTGAGTTTCAAAGCAAATGAAAACATAAAACAAGCAAAAAAAGGCTTTTGTGTTGTTTTTCTCTGCATATCTAGGATTTGTTTCTTCATTCATAAATATGGTTTCCAAAAATCATTGCCTCAGTCAAAATTATTGCCCTTTTTAAGAAAGCTTTTCATGTATACACTTTCTACTTAACTGCTTTTCTTAACACCTCTTTTCTACATTAATTCTAATGAGAAGTCATCTTGCTTACATAAATTCAGTGCCAACTTCCACATGACTAACTAGTCAGCTATGGTTGTGGCTTGGAATGACCATGTGCTTCTTGGAGCTTTTGTATAATGATAATGGCTTCCTTGTCACTAACAGGTCTCTACAACCAACTACAAAGGCAACTTACAAATCTCCTTCTCAAACATGAAGCCTTAATTAAAAGTATGAGAATTCAACTATGAAAATACATGAATCCAAGGAGAAAATAAATCAGAAAAGAAAAACAAAAAAAAGGCACTGGTTCCATGATATTTACAGCTATGTTTTTCCAGGCTAAAGAAATACCTAAGTAGAAGTGATAATCAAATTGCTGAAACATTCAAGTTTTTAGAAACGTTTCACTGAACTCAACATAAATGATAGTGCCAGAGAGAATAGCCAAAGTGCTGAGGTTGATAGCTACTCCCTAAAATCTTTGGACTTAAGTCTTAGCAGTTACACAACTAAAAATTGCATTACTTCTGTCCTATATGTCTTGACTGTCAATTAGCTAAAATTCAAGTCAATCCATTTTGAAAAGAAAAAAAAAAAAAAAAAAAAAGGTCTCCCTCATTTGACTGCCAGGCTAAATAGTTCAGTCTTCCATTTCCTTTGAAAAGGTGATTGGCATTTTAATAGACATGAATCACTCATAGACAAAGGCTATTTAATAAAAACGTTATTTGTGGACTTTTTTGTCTTGCTTTCAGACCAAACTAAACTAGTTATTTTTTTTTTTTTTTAAAAAACCCTCAGTACTGTTTTTAGCATGTATTTTCTAGACTGCATTTAAAACAGTGTACTTTTCATTACACGGGATAACCCATACCTTATTTTTTCCTATTTTGTTTTCATCTTTATCAAGAAGAATAAGTCTCTCCAAACAGTAGAGGCAAAATTAAAACTGATGAGGAAACTGAACTAAAAAAGAGATAAGGGATTGTATGAGAGCTCAGAGTTCCCCTAAATGATTGTATGCCTCCTCTTTAGGATAAATTTACCTCCCAGAATGTGCAAATATTATTTCAGAATTCTTTTACTCTTTTAAAAATGATAGCAAACAGATGCTATAGAAGACTGGAAACATGGACATTTTTTGATTTTTCAAAAATGGAAAATATTATAAGCATAGTATTAGGAAAACATTTAGATTATTAAGTGGATAGCAGCAAGCATTAAAAAAATTAAGTCAATCATCAGAAACCAGATTATGTTCACCAAACATATAAACAAGTTAAACATGTATTCTAATCCAATCTCATTTCATTCTTTATGGTGCTAGTGTACTCTGGGGAGGAGAGGCAATATTGGGAAGACACACTATATCAATTCTCTTCATTCAGCAATTAATTTAATGGACTATGACAGCCCAAAAGGAGGAACTATGGTAAACAATACAATTAGTTGGGGTTTATGACTTATTGAACAGCACATTTCTTAAAATGGTGATGCTTAATTGATTGATGAAAATCTTCACCATCCTCCTGATCTATGTCCTGAAATGCTCCAATTTGGTCAAGCATTTTCAACACTTTAGCAATGACTTCAGTAAAAAATACGTTTCGAAAAATTTCTAGATAATACAAAGCAATGAGAAATAGTAAATATGATGAATGACAGAAGCAAAGTTGAATGTAAAGTAACTAAACACTGATTCATAAAAGCACGTGTTTATACTGCTGCTTCTACTTTTCCCTGACCCACTAGTCATCCCCACATCCCACTGCTGTAAAAAATGCAATGGGACAATCCCCATCACACAAACACACTATTCCCATCTACCCCAGGAATTATGTTTAGTCTGTGTTTGGATAGGGGCTGTATTTACTGCCGTATTTTAATTTAAGCATTATAAAGTGACCATCATTTCTTAGGATGTATTCTGTTTTTTTCTGTTTTTCAGGACCAGAACATTCTAAATACTGTTTCCAATATCAGTGATCTGTCACACAGAGACACATCCACACATCACAGTATTTTCTATAAGGTCCTGAGATAAAATGGAGATGGCAGAAATTAATGTGGCTCCTAGGATCACAGGATTTGATACGCTATTTACTGATGGTATAATGTTAACATGCAATGGGGAGGAGCCACCTCCAGCCTGGCTCACTGAGGTATATTTTGACCAAGACAATTTAACATGAAAAAAATTTCAATTATTACATATTTCATAATTATTCCCAGTTAAATTTTCCTCTGCCATAATAAAAACCCACTTTTCATGATAAGCTATGGGGATAGTTCCAAGAAAGGGGGAGAAAATGTGGCTGTGTCAGAAATGTTGGTGCATGGAAGTCTTCAGGTGTGAATCATTTCTGTTCATGGCTCTTGGTATATTGTGACTTAAAACTTATGTACGTGAGCAGGGAAAATACAGTGATTGGCCTAGACTTCATTTAATGTCTTAGCAACAAGGCCACTACACTCCAGTCTTTTCTACTATTCACTATAAAATGATTAGATGAACACCAAAACTAACAAAAATGCTGTATCTCACTTAAGTGAAAGATGGAGAGGAAATATGTACAAATACGAAGTACAGAATATCATTTGGCGGTTTTGCCTAATTGAAAAAGTTACAAAGGATAATAGATGGTTGTGATAAAATCAGCCCTGGAGATCGTAGAGGAAGAAACGCTGTCCAAAGGAAATTGAACTGCAGATCTGCCTACATTCAGTAAAAGGGCTTCCCTCAGAACCACCCCTCCCATTCCAAGTGAAACTTACCTGTTTTATCAAACTGTCAGTTTCTGTTAAGTGACATAAATCATAAAAAGCACCTAGAACGATGCCGGACCCTCTAGTTGTTAACTATTGCTATTATTATTTTTGTATAATCAATGTCAGTTCTTGAGACCTAAATGTGCCAAATATCAGCAATTTTATGTAGCCCAACCTCATTATTAACACTTTGAGTTTTTTAGCAGCTGTGCTTAGAATCTAAAGTTTCTTGTTCCATCTCGAGTCCTAATTCACACAGAATTATTTAAAATTTAAGGCTCCAGTTACATCGGGGACCAAACCCACTCTACCATTGCACTCAAGGCATCACCATTTAAATCCGATGCCAACAACCTGAGCATGCTTAGAAGTCTGCAGTCCTTATGCTCTCAAGTTCAGACATCATGTAAATGAGCAATAGGTGAAAGAGACAAGGATATTTATAGCCTCAACAAGATGAAACTTAAGGAGATCAAAAATGTTGCTTTAAATAATTGAAGAGGGAATTTTTAAAATATTATTTTGAGAATAGAACTGGATCTCATAGAAACTGCTAGAAGATGAATATCCCTTAAACATAAGAGCGCTCCAGATATGGAATAGCTGCCTCGTTAGGTGGCGCCTTCCATCACCGATTTGGAACAATTCAGGAGCTCATACCAAGCTTCAGAGGAGCTAACAGGAAATCCCTGAGGCCACTCTACATTTCTGCTACCAGCCTGCAGCTACTATCTTATACGTGTTCTGATTTGTTTTCTCTGCACAGCTCTTAAAAAAAAAATGTTTAGAGTAATAATGTATAAACGTTTAGACCTGTAAAAAATACATCATTGAAGCCTTTAGTCTACCATTTTCATTTTAAGGATGAGACCAAAAGAGAATAAGCAACTTTCTTAACGTCACAAACAATGCAGAGACTAGGCAGGAACTGGAAGTCAGATGTCTGCGCTCAGAGAGTACATTTCCCCTGAACCAGATTATCCCATCTTTTAATTGTAAGGAATAGCTTATGGATCCTGCTATTTCCAGATTGGGAATTTTAAAGTAGAATTTAAGTATTATGTTTCTTCTACTCTTCCAGGCTTTGTTGTCACTCCAAGCTCTCACCTCAGGTTCCAATTTTTTTTCTTTCCCTATAAACTTATTATCCTGCTTCTTTTCATTATCTCTTAAGTGATTCTCTACCTGCTGTGAGTCTGCAGCTGTGCCCCTGTCCTTATTTAGCTCTAAACTAGACTTACAAACAGCAGAATGTGCATGGCGTTCTGTCTTTGTGACTAATTTCCCAGCATTCCCTAGAGGCTATGATAGTGGCTGAACCCACTACACCAGATGAACTCAGAAAGCTAGGCTTTCTCAGAGAGACTGCAGCATGGAAGTGAATCCAAACTAAATCTCTTTTCTGTTGTTTTTCCTCAGGAATTCAGAATTCACAATAGCCCCGGGGTTTTTGTCTGTCTTTGTTTTGACCATTTCTCCACTTCAGGCATTTATGAACGTGAATAAAGAAAAGGTCTGATGCCTATCAGATGTAACGAGCCTTTTTTTTCATTCAGGTCATAGTTACACATAGTCCTTGTGTGACCCAACATTAATACCAAATTAGCAAAACCAGCTCGTGAGTATCAATGCATCCTTATAATTTTTAAAAACTCTTTTGAGCTGTGTAGTGCCCATTTGTATTGGAGAATATACAATAGAGGTATCACAGTGAGTTAGGAATCTTTATTTTTGCCTTTTATTAGGAAAACGTGGTGCTTTGTAATAATTAGTGAATTCAACATTTTTGAATCTGAGTGATTACAATAGATATATCAAGGGCTTTGCTGAGGTAGTTGGATATGCGTAATTGTTCTGTGAAGATTTACAAGTTTTATATTTAACCCATGAAAATGGCTATGCCAATTTTAAATTTAATTGTTACTATTTTTGTCAAAAAATGCAATGTATAAAATATGGAACAGGTTTTAATTTATAAGATTGTAGAGAAAATATTACTTAACTAAATTTTTCTTAGGTAGTGTTGGTTTTTAAAAATTTAAGAATATACAAGTATTTTTCATATTTTAGACTTGATACCATCCTGCTCTCCATTATAATACCAATAATTGGGAATTCAAAATGGTGAGTATGGAGAGATCAATAAATCTAATATTAAGAGATAAGTATTCATAGGTGAAGATAAAACAGATACATAATTCTTCAAAAATGTCTTTTGATAAAATTGGGTCTCTGAACCAAACCTCTTCTTATTATTTGAGAATTATCTTTTAAAGTGTCAATGATTTACATGACTTTCTTATTCTTAAAATGGTTATGAAATGCCTGGGCTTCTGTCTAATGGCAGGTCTCCTCAAGTAGTTCCTGAGGAGGAGAATAACAAATGTTGAAGGCTTGTATGTTCCTAAATAGGAAAGGGCATACTAGCAAGAGATGGCCTGGGGTGGTGTTCCCAGGGTGTATTAGTCTGTTTTTATGCTACTGATAAAGACATACCTGATACTGGGAAGAGAAAGGTTTAATTGGATTTACATTTCCACAATGGTTGGGGAGGCCTCAGAATCATGGCGGGAGGTAAAAAGCACTTCTTACGTGGTGGCAATAAGAGAAAATGAGGAAGAAGCAAACTGGAAACCTCTAATAAATCCAGCCCCCGTGATTCAATTACCTCCCACTGGGTTCCTCCCACAACACGTAGGAATTCTGGGAGATACCACTGGCGTTGAGATTTCGGTGGGGACACAGCCAAACCATGTCATGGTGTAACATGCTGTTATCTGGGAGGAGCTGATATGGGCAAAGTTGAGATTGGTTTGTGGGTTTCAGAGTAAGGAATGAAAGGAAATTTGAAAGACAAAGTCCAGAAATAAAGTTGTCGTTAAACTAGACCTTCCTGTGAATTACACCAAAAGGAATGGGCAGAAACAAAACTCATAAGCAGCAGTGCTCATTCTGACTATATAAGAAAGAAAGAAACTTAAAAAGGAAGGTCATGCTGTAGTGGGTGTTACAGTGGTTCTCAAATCAAGCTACACATTAGAACCGTCTGTGAATGTTAAAAAAAAAAAAAAAATACAAATAAGTATGCTCCATTACCCAGGAATACTGAAATTAGCTTCTCCGGATAATTAGGGCCCAGGCACCTGCATTTCTTTAAAGCCCTACTGGTGATTTTGAGAAGCAGCCAAGTTGGAGAACCACCTGTGCTAGGAAAATTTCTTCAAATAGCTGGAGTATCACCATAGTGTTTCTTAATATAGCATCTGCACCATCAGTCACAAGTGGGAGGAAGCCCTTAAGGGTGTCCTGTCATGCTGTAGAGAAACTGTTTTCAACTCAGCATCAGCATCTTTGTGACTAATATGTATTGGGACTTTATTCTTTGGAAAACAGACCAAACCAAAGAAAATAGTTATAAAAAAGAGCTGTTGACTATTTGTCTACTTTTTATTGGCTTATGATATTAATTATATCACTACAAAGGAATAGTACAGTATATCCTACCCATTTTAAATTAGTAAATGAATGAAATAAGATCTTTATTCATACATAATTATTTAATTGCATAGAAATATCAAATATTCATATTAATTCCACCAATACGTTTTCTTTATAGTTTTATAACTTTACAAATGTGTTGTATTTTAAGTAGAAATCTGATAAATTTAATTCAGTAAAAATTATTGAAGAGTTACTATTTGCTGGATGCTGCTAGGTTTATGGTAACTATGAGATCATGATAACCACAGTGTGGTGGCTAGCCATTATGCGTATTAATGATTAATGTTATATGTTCACTTATGGTTTCTTAGCTTTCTGAATGTAAAGATGTATTCAATCACATTTTGTTTGAACAATGGAGATTCTGGGATCTATTTAGGAGTTAACAACAAAACTTCGTTCAAGACAGTTCAAAAAGTAATGAACACTTGAGTACTAAAAATGCAAATGATACATAATGCACTCTCAGTAACAACCAAATATTACTCTCCAAAAGAATAGTACTTCCAATTGAATGGGGTAGGTCCCAAAGCTCTTTACAGAGGTACCACTGAACATGGATGTTGTCAGTTTAGTAAGATAAAAAAGGCATTATGTTCAGACGGAACAGTGCAAGCAAACGCATATATGTTCCCAGAGAATATTTAGGGAATGATCAGTAGACAGCTCTAGCTAGAGTACATGTGAATATGTGTAGAGATAAAGCAAAAATGGAAGGTTCACAAAGAAATTGGATATTAAAATATTAATAGTTTATTCCAAAAGGCACTATAAAATATATCGGATCATATTATACTCTTTATGAACATTTTTAAGAATTATCAGTGTGTTGGAAGCATAACTGTGAAAATGGTGCATACAACTGATTAGATAAACAACAAATAGTTGGCAAGGGAACGAAAAATATTACAGGTAGCATGGAGAGGGCAGATTTGAGAGATGTTTTGCATGTTGAATCAACAGGACCTAGCGATCACCTGGGAAATGCAATGTCAATGTGGGGGAGATGACTCCAAGTTTCTGGCCTGGAGGTGGGGACATTATAGATTACAATTTTAACACAAACACACAATGAGCTTCATGTGATGCCTCTGGATCAAAATGAAAATGAATATTTGAAAATATGGGTCTGGAACTCAGGTGAAGGTGGCCTATTGAACAGTAGCTTTTGGCTACTAGTAATGATAAACCAGATAATATGTTTTTCACAATAAAGAGAATGATTATTATAGAACACAACGTCCTAAGATGGAATACCTACCTTAATTCAGTACCATATCTTCCTATAACTCCACTTTGCCATTTGACTTTCTTAATTAGTGGGAAATCTTGAGTGTCCTCAAAGAGGCAATGTCATCTCATTGGTATGGTTAGGACACATACCCCTACCTAAACCCATTTATAGAAGGAAAATGAAACAACTATGACTGGTCTGCTTTATGCTGCATTAGTGGGGTTGGGATGAAGTCCACTTTTCTCACCATTTAGCTTCTTGGGTGAGTGCCAACATCCTAATCAATCTTTGCTTTGATAGCAAAGACGAAGTGTGGGAGGATAAGGGGAGAGTCAGGAATAGATTACAAGAGGCAAATGATGAATTTTTACAAAAGGTATAGGCATGTAAGTAATAGTAGATGTCTGCAATTAGGTGAAAATATCCATGGAGAAAATTAAGAGCAACAGGAAATTCAAGAGTAGAATTAAAAGGACTGACAACATTTAAAGATAGACTTCTCAAATGGGGAAGTCAGGAAAATATTCATTTTCTAGGGTAATGTAATTTAAACAATCCTATAAATATTATATTGTGTTATATTTCAAAACAAAAAAAAATCTCAATATACAATTGTCCTAAAAAATCAATTCCTAATTATAGGAATTAAATTAAGCAACATCTTAGCAGCTGGAGATAGTAGTGATTCTCAATGGGCTGATGACGGTGACAACAACTCATCATGGGGAGTCTGAGAGATTCTCATACTCAAAACTTAGGGCACATCTTGGGTTGTCTCTGTTTTCAGCTAAACATGGGTAAGACACAGGCTTCAGAGACATAGGAGGCCGATGGAAGACCAAAGATATCATTCTGTCTCCTTCCCTTCCCATTCTCTCAGTTGCTAGCTGACTGATGATGTGTCTGTTACATGTTAACACTATTCAGCATGTGAATCTATCATTCTCCTTCCTTGAGGAAAATCTTTTGACCTAGCTCCCACAATACCACTTGCCCAGATTCTCTCCTCTAATGACTGTGCCACTTTAGTTTTTTTCTGTTCTTCATCCTTCATGAACATTTCTAAATCTCTACAAAGGGAAGCCCTAGGCAGTATGGCTCAAAGCCCTGTATGTCTAAAGATAATTTCAGTAAAAACACATAATAAAAAAAAGAGAGAGAGAGAGAGAGGCTCCTAAAGATATATTTGGGGCAAAAAATTAAACTAAAAAGAATGATGATGGTTAAGATTGGTTTCTATTAGCTAATGTTTGGGGTAAAAAGTTTCATAGGTAAGAAGGATGGAAACCAGATTTAGGTGCAAAGAAAGAGGAAACAGCAATTATTGGTCACTATCTCCAGCTTATAAATATGGAAAAAAACTTGAGCATGGTTAGGAGCCAAGGAACGTGATTTAACACAGATTAAGAAATTGATGATATATAATTCAGAGGCAGGAAATAGAATTGATGGCAAAGATGGGATCAAGAGCATTGGTGGATAGGTTTGCACGGGATAGAGGGATTAACACGTACATTCAAACAGTAGGAAAAGCAGGTAAAACTACAGATGTTTTCATAGCCAGGAAATGGGGAAGTAGATGAGTTGGTTTCTACCTGTTCACTTCTGTAGGAATCTTGGTTGCATGCTCTGTGTCTTTGCTAGGGCCGCTGTAACAAAGTATCACAAACTGAGTGGCTTCAACAACTTTGATGTCTCATGGTTCTGGAGGCTAGAAGTTGAGATCAAGGTGTTGGCAGGCCCATGATCCCTCAGAGGGGCCTAAGGAAGGATATGTTCAAGGTCTCCTCCTAGTTTCTGGTAGTTCCTTGTCTTGTAGCAGCATGACTCCAGTCTGTATGGGGCATTCTCCCTGTGTATGTGTCTGTTTCTTTTCCTGGCATTCTTTTATGAAGACACCAGGCATAGGGGATTAGGGACCCATTCTACTCCAGCATGACCTCATCCTAAGTACATATTCAGTAACTCTAGTACCAAATAAGATCAGATTCTGAGAGACTGAGGGTTAACATTTCAACACGTAAAATCAGGGGCACAATTCAAACTGAATCGGATATTGAATAACGGACCTAGAGAGTTTGGAAAGGCAGCTGTGGGAAATGGGAAGAGGAGTTGACAATATGTCAGTTTTTTTTTAGAAAGTCAATACATTAAGAGAATCTTATCAATAAGTAAGTAAAATCAGCCTTTCTCTGAACATATCTGTTTTTACCAGATATATTGAGTTCAGCTATAACATGAGAATTAAACTATTCCAATAATTTGATTGTTTATCTCTGTCTGTCTCTTTCATATGCACATTTATCTCACTACAAACACACAAAGAAAGAAAGCTATATCATATTTTATAATGAGGAAAGTTAACACAGAAACATAATAAATAGAAGACTGGTGTGAAGACTTGTAAAAAGCACACCTATGACAAACACTTAAAGTATATAGTTCAGAGTAAAAATATGTAAGGGTATAAGAAATAACATGAAGAACTTGAAATTATGCTGCAACCTTAAAAAAAAATGTCTTTGACAGGTCTATAAGAACAAAATTGTGACATCAGCTGAGATAAAAATAGGTTTGAAAGGAACTGAGGAACATTTGGATTTCAAATATCTAATAAATTGTGGCTGGGAAAAGCTAAAGTACTTCAGTGACACTGCTTGGTACTAAATATTTAGAACAACCAGCCCCAATTTCAAGATAACTAACATAACCAAGGGCTGCCCTTGGCATCAAGACTGATTTCTTTCTAGATCATGAGTCCTAGGCATATCATCTCTAATAAAAATCTTACACAAACAACTTTATTTTACTTGCCTTGCACCCCATTCCATCCCCAACACAAATCTATCTCTTGCCTTTATTAACTGGGCCCCTGGTTTTAATATGTGCTCTGAAGGTTAAATTCAATAATTCAGGTAAAACTTATACTGGTAAAGCTTATTTTTTCATTTTAAATTATTCCTTCATAATTTCTTAGCCCCCAGATATCAGCTATCTCATTTTCATCATTTTCTCAGTATCAACTTAATTATGAAAGTATTCTAGGGCCATTTATCATTTAAAGTTTTATATAATGAGCCAAGGATGAAAATCATTACTAAATATATAAGCCCTCCAATAGTCTAGTCCATAAATTTACTTAAATTACCACCATCAATATGTTTAGCAGTAGTTATTAAATTTATATTTCTTGCCTTAATGAACATAAGAAGTAAATATTGACCAATTTTTAAAGACTCATCCTTTTATAGCCTTCTTCATAACTTTGATGAGAAGCGTAATTGCAACTGGTTTTATGTGAAATACCTTAAAGAGCTGCATTATGCATGCCATTCACTGCCCTCTAGGAGCTTACCATGTAAGAAATATATATATGTAGAATACACACATATGTGATTACCATATGGATGCATTAAAATTCAAATATTAACCATAAATACAAATGTAACTTTCAGAGCGATTTTTCTAAAATGGACACAATATGAGTATTTCTCAAAGGTTGTGGGAGAGAGTGAAAAATGGATAGAAAAAAAGAGTTAAGGTCAGTGTTCAGCCAGTTTGAGTAACGATGAGGTGTTTATTGCAAGCTCTAATGCATTAAACCTCTTTAATCTTTTTGTCACAATAGAAATTAATTGCATCAAGTAGTTTTGAGATCAGGTAAAGAGAAAAAAAATGAATAAAGATTTCTGAAAACCATGAAGAATTTAGGTTTAGAGAAGTATGGATTAGAGTTTTAACAAAACGATATTGTAGGGGTAAAACATACTGAAGAAACATATGATGGACTTTCTATAGGCACAAACATGCTTGAAAGAAGTTGGGGTTTGAGGGTTTTAAAAATGAGAGACATTTGTAGAAAACTCATGAACAGCTCTGGAATAAGAGACAGATGTTTGTTGTTGTCCCACTTTTTTAGTAAATTATTTATCTCTTGGAACTTTCTCCCCTTCACCTTTCTGAATACAAGCATGTGTGTTTGTTTGTATATAGAAATAATTTGAGAGTAGATGTATTATATATTTTCTATTTCATTGTTCTGGGACAAGATAACTCTAAGAATAAGATATAACAGAAGTCGTCAGTGAGTACTGAGATGAAATCAGTAAGACTTAGACATATATTTATTGATGCCTGTCCAACTTTCAGTAAAGCTGCTACACATTCTCACTAGAATTAGGTATTGTCATTATTTTTTAAATTATTCTTTTAACTGTTTTAACAAACAGGCAGTGATATCTCATTGTGATCTTAACTTGTATCTCCATATAGAGAGATATTTTTAGGTTCTAGGTCTTACCCTCTTAAGATTCTCATTCAGACACTCTGGGATAGGGCCTGGAAACTGTTTAACAAGTTCTCTGAGTGATTTTGATGATTGGTCAAGGGTAGGGACAGAAGAGGGGGAGTGATTCAAGAATTTAGGCATTATCAGTGATGAGAATAATGAGTAAGGGAATGAAAAGTGGATCTGTCAACGATAAGAAAGCAATCCAATGAAAAACAGGCAAAAGATTTGAACATCCTTCACCAAAGAAGGCAAAATGATAGAAAAATAAGCATATGAGTGAAAAGTTCCAACATTGTTAGTCATTAAAAAACTGCAAATTAAAACCACAATAAATACCACTACACTTTTTCTTATAATGGCTAGGGGGGAAAACTGTTGACATCAAGTGTTTGTGAGAACGTGAAGAAATTATAAATCATATGTTGCTGAAGAGAATGCAAAATGTTACAGCTACTTTGGAAAATAATTGACACTTTCTTATATAAAGTCAAAATCATACTTTCCACTGGACCCTACTTCAAGGCATTTACCTAAGAGAAATTAAACTTGTGTTAACATAGCAACTGTATGTGAATGTTTATATCAACTTTATTTGTAATAGCCTCAAACTGGAAATGTCCCAAATGTCCATCAACCAGTAACAGATAAATGAACTGTGGTACATCCATACAATGGAATATTACTCAGCAAAGAAAGGAGTAGACTGTTGATACACACAACAAACATAAAATGCATTAAGCTAAGTGAAAGAAGCCAGAATCAAAATGTTGCTATACTGTTTAATTCTATTTTTAGGACATTCTAGAAAAGGCAAAACTAGAAGAATGAATAGGTCAGTGTTTGCAAGGGTTGGAGGTAGTAGAATGGTTGATGGCAAAGGGATATCACAAGGGAATTGTTGGGAGTAATGGAATTGTTATATAACCCAATTATTTTGATAGTGACACAACTCTGTGCATTTGTCAGACTCACAGACTTTTGCACCAAAAAGGGAGAGTTTTATTGTATGTAAATTGTTTTTAAAGTAAACCAAACAAAATATCCCCTCTCTCCAGCTCCTTAAGACAAGGGCAATCTCTATTTTTGTTCGTTGACTAGAACTGATCCTTAGAGATGATAATGACTTAGTAAATAATTATTTAGTGAATGAATGAGTGATTGAATAAAGGTTTAATGTTAATATGTGTTTGTAATCTGTTAAATTCTGTCTTGTAAGTAGTGATAAAACAAGACAGTAACCACTCAATCAACATTCACCAAGAGTGGAATAAACAAGTACCAGTATACATAATCTAACCCACACTTCTAAAACAGACAGCTACCTTCAGCCAATGAGCAATGCTATGGATTTTGAATGAACAAAATGATGCTCTTGGTATTTATTTCAAAGTCACTAGGAGAGTATTACATAACTACTAAGATGCAAACTCTGAAGTTTTATCTTAGATACCACTTTCAAGCTATGTAGTCTTGGGCACATTACTTAATCTGTGTGTATGTGTGTATGCTTTAATCTTTTAATCTAACAAATGTTAATGATATTACTAATCTCAGTAGATTACTGTGAGAAATAAATGGATAAATGTATGTGAGGAAGTTAGAACAGGGTCTGGCACATAAATATTTGATAAAATTCAGCTAATGTTAGCCTGTTTGACAGTGTAGAACATATGCCATTCATGTTTTATCCCATTCTCTTGACAGACAAAGGTAAAAATATGTCTTCCTTGGCTGGGTTCATCGGCTCACACCTGTCATCTCAGTACTTTGGGAGGCAGAGGCAGGCGAATCACGAGGTCAGGAGATCAAGACCATCCTGGCTAATATGGTGAAACCCCATCTCTACTAAAAATACAAAAAAGTAGCCCAGGTGTGATGGTGTGCACCTGTAGTCCCAGCTACTTGGGAGGCTGAGGCAGGAGAATGGTATGAACCCGGGAGGAGGAGCTTGCAGTGAGCCGAGATCATCCCACTGCACTCCAGCCTGGGCAACAAAGCAAGACTCCATCTCAAACAAAGAAAAAAAAAAAATATATATATATATATATATTTCTGTGTGTATATATATGTGTGTGTGTATATATATGTCTTCTTTGTTTTATTTACTATCCAATTACCGTATTTGTAGACTATAAATGTATATTATTGAATGTATAGTGGAAAGATTTTTAAAAGAAATTAGAAATGCTGGACTTTACTACTCACTTTTTAACCTAATCCTCATATAGTATTTGGGAAAAAAAAAAAAAACCTCTATAAATCAGAATTTCTTTATTTTAAAAAATGAAAGGATTGGACTCGACAGTGTGTAGGTATTTTTTAAATTTAGGGATTCTCGTTTGCGTGTCAGCAATGGATGAATACAGCAGTTTGACCACTCTCCATGGGAAGCGGTATTCTCGTGGCCAGATATATGCCACTTACAATGCACACACAAAGCGCATGCAAATTCCCCTCATCTATTTCATCGGAGTAAGGGTGACCTTTCACAATCTGGTTGAATTACAAAATCTTTTCTAGCTGCTACAAATGAATAGATCATATTCTTGTAGCACCCATAAAAGTCATACTTGCTGTCAACTTGAGAAATTTTGGCTCAGTGCTCATGTTTCTCTTTCCTTGTCATAGGAGAAAGGCAATCCTTCTTATGAGGGGGACAAAATGTATCATGAGAAAATATGAAAAATAACCCATTCCTGGTCCCGACAGCACCGGAAGTTACATACTTGAAAACAAAAATATGTTTATATTTTTATGTAATTGGCCAAACTACAGGTTTTAATCCCCCTGTAATATCATTATTTAAGATAAGTGTGGGCAATACACATTCATAGATAACGAGCTCCCACCAAAACATCGTCTTTGCTGTCTGACAAAATTTTATTTGTTTGGCTATAGCATAAACGACAACTGGCATCACTGTCTAGTAAAAAAAGATTTTGAGTTAGCTTTTCAATAAACTTACCTAATTGAATATGGTTTATTTATTAAATGTAGTCACTAGAGGTTTGTGGAGACATAAGAAAGTATACATATATATCAAATACATTTCATAAGAAATGATGATTTGGAAAAGCTCTAAGGTGATAGTTATCACATAGATTCACTCATGATGGAATATGACCATTATGACATGGCAGGCTGGTCACAGGAACGATCCTTCAAAACAATGAAAGTGTCACCTGGCATTTCTTTTCAGCTGTCTCAATATTGTTATGCATATAAGCTGAGAGAGAAAAATGGTGCAACTTGATTGAAGCACAGGCATAAGACTCATATCTTAACAGATGTGTTCTTTAAGTTAAAAACGAGAGTAAAAATGTGAATCAAACTCTATCAAAGTTTGCACAGCTGTTATCATATTTTAAAGGTGGCAGCATCTTGACAGTTTCTAAAAAGCAGGCAAAAATAAAGTATGGGGTTTTTTAGACAGAATTTTGAAATGTTGATCTCCTTTATTCTTTAAAGAATTTCATAGGTCAAATAACTGTCAGGTCCAGCTCATGTCTGCTTTGACTTTCTCTTTGGCTCTTCTTACCATTGTAATAGCTGGGCTTACCCTGTTCACTCTCTGTGAGCTTATAGGCAATGGAGAGTGGAAATTTATGGAAGATGCTGGGTAGTAGGTCAAATCTATTCATCCTTGTTATCATTGTAATTCGAAACCTGCTTTAGCCTTCTCTTAAAATGCATGGAGCACATTCCTCACCATAGTACATAAAGCTTTATCCTATTTAGATATTCTTGAAACTAACTTAATCAATCAACTAATAGATTATCACACACACTGTGTGAAATTTATGCTCTAAAAGGATTAAAATATATATAGGAAGAGAGTTGCCTTTATGGAATTTTTAATGTAAAGGTAAACTCAAACTGCAGGTGACACAGTACCCACCCGGAGTGACCCATCTTGGATAAAGCTTTTGAGATCCTCTGGGCAGAGTTAATTGTCCTGTCCTTTGCTGACATAACAGTTGGTATCTTCTTCTTTCAGTCGCAGTGAATACCACGCTATCATTCTACTGTCAAAAGCTCAGATTCTGGACTCTGGATGTGTTGATTCAAATTTCTGACTTTGTAAAATTCCTTAGTCTCCTTATTTCTAAATGGAAATCATAAAAGTACTTGCCTCACTGAGTAAATTTGTTGTTGGATTAGTACCATGATCTGACTTAAAGTGTTTTTGGTAAGTGTGTCTTACAGAAAGTTGTGGTATTAAAGCTAGATATTAAACTGTTCCTGGTAAAATATTTTTTAAAAACTGAACTAAAATGATTATAATACAACTAGAGATTGAAATGGTTTTGTGGAATTAGAAGTTACCTGCCAACTGAGTGAGTGTGGGAAATGTTTGGGATGGGAGGGAAGTTGTGAGGGAAAGAAGAGAGTTAGATGACAAGATAATAATGGTACCCAGCAATGCAAATAAGAAAAATTCATTTGGGAAAAAATAAAATGTATGATTATATACATATCAAAAACATCAATTTCCTCTGCTTTGGTTTTCTTTCCCACACATATCACTACCTCATGTTATATTTAACTATTAATTTTTTAGACTTTGTCCTCAAATAGAATGCAAACCCCTTTATGACAGCAGCACTATTTATTTGTATTCTCTTTATCTCTATTTGGTAGGTGCTCAATAAACAGTTTTTGAATAATCAAATGAAAGAATGAAATATCTAAATATGTATTCAGGAGGCAGATATATATTTATGGAGGAATATCAGAAGATGAGTGACAGGTAGTCAAACAGGAAAGCAAAAAGGGCAATCAGATTATAGAGCAGCTGTGAAAGCCTACAGAACTCAATTAACCTGAGATTTTAAAGGGCTATGTCACACAGATTTTAGTTTTTTTAAGTAAAATTCTGTAGCATGAGAGCAAAAACAAATACAAAAAACAAAAATTTCAACTGATTATTGACATGACAAGCTACCAGAAAATTGAAGGAAGTTACTAGAAAGAAGTTCTAGCAAGAATCAAGAAACTAGGTCTTAAGTTTAATTCTTACTGCTTATTTCTTAAGTGTAATCCCTGGACCAGCAGCCTCAGCATCACCTGGGAAAGGATAGGAACCATTATTTTTAGGGAACTCACCCTAGAGCTACTGAATCAGAAACTCCGAGGCAAGGGCCAGAACTGTATTTTAACAAGTCCTCCAGGTGACTCTGATGCAGGTCAAAGTTAGGAACAAATGCCCTAAGTTGTTAAAATAACTGAAACGTGAAGCTTTGCTGACAAAAGAGTTAGGATAACTGCCAGAATAGAGAGGACTATTGGATCAGATGTACAGACATTTTAATGGTTATAATAAATGGTAATCTCATTTTATAATTAATTGCTTCCTAGTACATTGAGCTGTGACCCAAGCTCTTCACACAGCTGCCTTGCCTAGTGGGCAAACTCCTTTCATTCACAGCTGCAATAGGAGGCTACAAACACGCATGCACAATTTTTCTTTTTATTGAACAGCTGCCTGATAGCGTGGACCAAAATGGAATCAACACTCAACTAATTGTGTAGGCATATTCTACTTTGTTAAAAGACTGAGATTGTACCTCAAAATACATACACAAAAGTCATGAGAGAGAAAAGAAGTAGTAGTATTACATAAATGAGAAACAAACCTAAAGGGAAAGGCGGGTAAAGATATCTGATAGCCACATGAAATGCTTTATAGAGGCCGGGCTGGACTGTCACAAAACAGTAGGAGGCAAACACATACTTATATAAGATGTGAGAATTATTCAGTACCTCTCCTTCCCAGTCTCAAACTACGTTTCCATCAGCTTCACATTGTGCCTGGAATTTCACTTTTAGAAATTCATTAATTGGCCCAAGGCATTTTGTGTCTAGAAATCTTATATTAAAATATGAAGGATTCTGGAAGAAGTAATATCTTCCCTTTATTCCCAACCATTGGCCTCTTCAGCATGAGTTAGTTTATTTCAACTTTAGGTATTGACTTTGTGTGAGTATTGACCTCAAAGAATGGACCAAAGAACACATCTATCATGTTTTGCTTTGTGTGTGCTCTTGGTAATCTCATGACTTCACTGGGGTCTTCAGCCTTGACATAAAGTAGAAATCAACTTATTTAAAAAGAAAGAATATATGAACTCAAAGCCTCCAAATTCATGCCAGAGAGCTGGGTTATACTCACTCCAAGAGTTAACGTGGATACCAAGAAATGAGGAAATATGCCGAAAGTACTCATAGACCAAGGTGGGGCATTGAAAATGTGTTGGAGAGAAGGTAACAATATATTTATTTCAACAGCTCATTAGATATAAGAAAATTTGGACAAGGGTAGGCACACACATCAGAAGCTATATGAAATTATCCTTCGAAGCTGGCACTGGGGGTAAGGGTAAGGTTGTTGATAGAAAAGTATAGAACAAGAGTCAATTCCCAACTGATTCAGATATAATTCTTCAGATAAGATGTGCTAGTTGTTCGAGCATTCACAGAACCTGGTCAACATTGATCTTTAGCTGTGGCCTTCTAGACACAGCATTATAAAATTAGTGAGATTTGGCCAAGTGCGGTGGCTCACGCCTGTAATCCCAGCACTTTGGAAGGCCAGGGTGGGCAGATCACGACGACAGACCATTCTGGCTAGTAGAGTGAAACCCCGACTGTACTAAAAACAAATACAAAAAATTAGCTGCGCGTGGTGGCACGCACCTGTAACCCCAGCTACTCAGGAAAATGAGGCAGGAGAATTGCTTGAACCTGAGAGGTGGAGGTTGCAGTGAGCTGAGATGGTGCCACTGCACTCCAGCCTGGGCAACAGAGCGATACTCCATCTCAAAGAAATAAAATAAAATAAAATAAATAAAATAAAATAAAAGTAGTGAGATTTGTTTATTGAGCCCCTTTCACATGGCTTAATGAGAAAACACCGTACAGGATGAGCAATAGCCTGCAGTGACAGAAATATACAAGTAAGTATAAACGGAATGTCATGCCCTTCAGTAAGTTTAGGCCTGTAGTTTAAGTTCTTTTCAGTATGTGCCATGAACAACAACAACAAACAATGTACCTCTTATATAAACTACTTACCTTTTAAAACAAAGCAAATAATAATAATAATAAAGGGTTTCAAATTTATACATTTAACTTTTCAAGCATAAACACATTGGAGATTATACCATCTATTCTTAATTAAACAGTATTTCACTGTTGATTTTTTTTTTACATTATGTTTTAAGAGCTCATTTTAAAGTCTGTTTTTCCATTATTTTTTTATTTCTCATGTCTGAAGAACAAAGCAAGATGATTTAATTGGTCTAGGATTGGCCAGATATTCTTAAATATATGAACTGCCTAGTGAACTTTCATTATATTCCTATAAAAATAATAATCAAAATATACACTTCTGATCTGACGTTCACAAGTCATAATGTAAAAAGAAAAATCTAGTTTCATGCTCGTTGTATTCTAAGAGTGTAAATCACTTTATGCAAATTTACGTTTTTATGAAGTAGAAATTCTGAATATTTTTAGCCTTGAAATGGCTTTAAAATGCAATAATCTTTTGGCACTAGAGCTTAACAAGGACAAATATCGTGCAGTGAAACAAAAGGTCACCTGATTGAGAATATTTAAATATGTTCTTCATTCCTATGCAAAAATAGTACATTTTTTGTTCTGTCTTCCACAAAGTGAAATTTATGAAGCTTTGTTAATTTTTTATTATTATTTTAAAGGTAGAATAATGTTGCTATTATTAAAATACTCTATTTTTCCTGTTTAATATCATTGCAACATTACATAGGGCTGCTAATTTTTATGGGTAAATTATATCACTAGAGGTTTTCTGTGGGAAGTTATACTATGATTAGGGTTAACACCAATCATAAGTATCAAATAAAAATATAAAAGCTTTCCTTGAAGTAGGAGATTAAACTTGGATTACTTTCCTTATGGAGATCATTTTACTTCTGTGATATTCACAAAATAACAAATATATAGTTTTTTAGCATCAATATTTAAAATACTACAACAAGTGTGAAAAATAGGTACCTTCTAGTACTTTTGTGCTCATCTATTAAATCCTCATTAGCCCTATGAATTTTAACATAATGACTTACAAAATCAAGTAATATTGTTGTGGGCCTTTTTCTTTTCCACTGTGACACACACACACACACACACACACACACACACACACACACACGAAGATTTTTTAATATCTCAAAAATCTATTCAACATAATTTGTATGCAGTAAATAAACTTGAAAGAATTTGGTACTGTCACCAGTAATACTGCATGCTTCATTTATAATTTTCATTGCTTATGAATCATTATATCTCTGGAATGCAAGGTGCATATGGGAATGCCAAGTATTAGAGGTTTATAAAAGAGAACATATGTTTTCTTCTCTGCGTTGTCAAAAGTTTGTTTTACTCAATATGAGGCTAGCATTGTAATATTACCATTCAATGACTTTTTGTAGAAATTCAAAGAGAAATTTCTATTTTGTGGGGCCAGATGTACTTACTGTCATTCATGGAAGTAGATCTTGCAACTTTGCAATTAGTGTCTAGAATGAACATTTACTAGCTGCTTTGCTTTTCTAGCGAGAATCAAGAGCGCAAGAAACTAAAATTGACCTGAACTTGCAGAAGAGTTCAAATGCTAAATCCTGAAATTAATTAGAAGATGTATGACCACCCTTGATCTTGATTCTAATCCATTTCTAATTAAACTTACAACATGAACCAGAAATTCACACACTGGGAAGGCTTATTTTTTTATTTATTTAGTCTTTTTTAGTTACTGTATTTCATACACAAGCTGGAAATAAGTTCTAATTAGTTGAGATACTCACTGAACGTTCTCTGTGGTTAGAAGTACAAAACAAAAGTTTAACCAGTAAGTGGACAGAAAACAGAAAACATGTGATGGATGAATGATTCAGGAGATGGTAGACTCAGACAGAAATTCCTTTTGTATACATTGTTTTATTCTGAACTGTATTAATAGCTTAGTGGCCTGTATATATTAGTATACTGTCTTAGATTATCATAAGGGAACAAACATAAAACAAAGAATGCATGAGAAATATAAGCCCCTCAGTGTTCAAGGTCCTATATCAAATGTTCTGAATACGTGTTTGTCCTCTTCCAAAACTCTTCTCTGTGTACTCCAGGGTCTGAGGGACCTCGACACTCCAAAGCATGCTTTGGGCTTCCCCAGCATCTGGACCTTCATATCATCCTTTAGGGTCCATGAGAAATGTCGCCTAATTTCTGACACATTTCCTAAATCACTGATGGCTGACTTGGTCCTGTGAACCACCAGAGCTTCTTGATTGATTGTACAATCAAGGTTCACCTGTTTCCTTGTTTGCCTGTACTCTAAGCCCTTTTGCAATTTCGATGGGGTTACTTTGGTGAGTCAAACCAACACAAATATTTTCTCTCTTGGAGATTACATTCTAATGTGATGAGACAGATACTAAACATAATAAATAAATGGTATTATATTTTAGAAAGAGTTAATGGCAATGGAAAAAATAAAATAAAACAGAGGAAAGTAAGTGGAGATTGTAGCCATGAGGGAAATTGTAATTTTAAATTCAATGGTCAAATAATGCCTCACTGAAAAGGTGACATTTGAGCAAGGATTTGAAGAGCTTGCTCAAGATTTGGAGAAGCACATTCCAGGGAGAGGGAGTGACTTGGGAAGAGGTCCTGAGATAGGAGTTTGGCTGGGCAGAGTCATCCAGAAGAGGAGCAGGTAGAAGTCAATGGCCATCCTGGGTCAGATGTAAGAAAGCGTTCTTTGCAAATACAAGGACCCTGTTTTCACTCTGGTAAGTTTGAAGTCATTGGAGAGTTTTGAGAAGAAGGGCACCAAAACCTGAATTGTGTTTCTACGCTCTGGATGCTGGAATGAGATAGACTGCAATGCGAAAGGATAGAAGTGGGAAGCAGTAGAGTGTGGTAGACTCTAGTTGGAGTCTCCTGCAATAAGCAGGGAGTGACAATAGTGGCATGAAATGACTAATAGAATTGGAGGTGATAAGAAGGGTCAGTTTCTAGGCAGAAACAGCAGATAAGGCTCATACAATTTTCTAAGATTAGATGTATGGTGTGAAAGAAAAGGAGGAGTCAAAGAACATCCCAAGGTTATCATGTATCATAATTAGGAAACTCACTTTATTTTCCCTTCCACCGCAAGACTACTGAACTAACATATGCTCACACACCGTAGACTTGCATTCCTCTTCAATAATTTAGACTAACTGATAGTCTACACAATATGGTTAATTTCTCTGTGGATTGTGAAAATTAAAAATGAAATGAGGGTTAGCACCAGTTAAAAGATTTGAAAGGACTAAAATCTTTTATTCCAATTTTGAATTAGATGTAATTTTGCTTCAGGCTAGCTAAAAAAGTTCTGCAAGTGACAATTTAAACTTAAATTAATCTCACTTTAAAGCCTTTTTAATAAAGCTTTTCTATGAAACAGTGAAAAGCCAGCGATATGAGAGCTATAACATTCCCAGGAATATGTAATCTAAAACTATAACTTAATTTGAATTTTACTGTGCCTTTTAATTAAATTCAAGATCTTTACAGACAATTAATATACATGTACAAGACATATCTATCCAGAAAGTGATGTGAAATGGAGAATTTAGGCATTTATCTTGCTAGTGAAAGCTCCAAATCTGGGTTCTGGGGGAAAAAAAGCGTAAATCAGGATTGGAATTTCATTACATATAAATACTAATTCAGCAATTATTCAGTTCTGTATTTGACTTCATCTATATGGACATGGGCATATTTTTGAGATGGATAAAAGTCTAACTCATGCAGACTTTGCAACTAAAAATATTTTATGTCAGGATTGTATAATTTTCAATGAAAATTAAATAAAATTAGGCAAAAACACAAAACTATGATAAATATAACTTGGATTTTATTATTGTAAATACAATATAAAAATGTACAATATAAGCAAAGTAAATTTTATAAAACTAAAAGAACCACTAAAAAAACCTACTAAAATAAACCCTTTTCTATTATTTTGAATAGCATTATATTCTGTAAAGAAAGTTATTACAAGTAGGTTGACTGCCATTCACACTTCTATCATATGTTAAAACTTTGGAATTGAGATGTTTATATATTAATATGGCTGACTTTTGGTTATTCATTTCCACCTGAAGGGAGATATTTATTTACAAAATGGCATGGCCATTCCAGGAAAAGGAGACAGCATGATTTAAATATCAACTGCAACTTAAGAAGAATGATGACAATAATGTTACTATGGGCACATTTAATCAGAGAAAGTGACAAACAATTTGTTGTAAAACACATAAATACTAGTTGATAACTAATTCTAGCCACATAAAGAACATTAACTTTTTCACACCAACACAGAGAAACTCTTATGTATAGCACATAATTTCTTATACCACAAATGACAGACCATTGAAATGCATGAGTCTGCTGTCATGTTTTCACGCTTCATAGGTAAAATGGATAATTGTGGAAACACCAAAAAAAAAAAAAAAAAAGAAAAGAAAAGAAAAGAGCTTGTAAGTAGATAGATAAGCACAAATAGAAACATTACTGCTTCACACTGAACAATTTACAAAAACTTTTTTGAGACAGGGTCTCGCTCTGTTGCCAGGCTGGAGTGCAGTAGTGAGAACATGGCTCGCTGAGGCCTTGACCTTCTGGTTCAAGCAGTCCTCCTGCTTCTGCCTCCTGGTGAAACCATAGGCAGGTACCACCATGCCCGGCTAATTTTTAAAAATTTTTAGAGAGACAGGGTCCCACTATGTTGTTCTCAAACTCTTGGGCTGGTCTCAAACTCTTGGACTCGAGTGATCCTTCTCCCTTGGTCTCCCAAAGTGCTGGGATTACCGGTGTGAACCTCCGTGATCGAATGACAATTCACGAATATTTTTCTATAATACTGAACACCTACCATGTGCCAGGCTGCTTACAAGATATGGGAACTTGAAAGATTAAGCAAAGACAAACATAGCTAGGAATTACCACATTAAAAATCAGGTAATCTTAGAATGCAATATATATCATTGGGAGAGAATTGTTTATCACCACATCATTAATTATCATTATAATTAAAATATATTGCATAAATATATTCATAACAAAAGTTTTATTTCTCACTAACACATTCACAATTCATGTTTCAATATATCCGCCTGCATATAAAGTAAAGGGAAAATACCTTGCGGAAGGACAAGGACATATACTCAATTATGGCATCAATTTCATCAATTTTCTGCCTCAGATGATTGAGTGCCAATGTTTCTAAGGCTAATATTTCAATTTTTTTTGTCTTTATATTACTCCTTCTTACCTCTTTAAATATCTATCAAGTAGTTCTCCTATTCTGAATATTCAGTATTTTTCTCTACTTAGTTTTTCTATTTCACAATCCTAGTGTAACAAAGCCATCTCGTTCAGATGCAGCTTTCTTGCTTTCCCTTCACATCCACACTTACTCTTTCATATATATAGATAGATAGATAGGTATTTAATATATAAATATATATGTGTGCATATATTTAATGTATAAATATATATGTGTGTATATATATTTAATATATAAATATGTGCGTGTGTGTGTATACACTTTAAGTTCTGGGATACATGTGGAGAACGTGCAGGTTTGTTAAATAAGTATACATATGTCATGGTGGTTTGCTGCACCCATCAACCCATCATCTACATTGGGTATTTCTACTGATGCTATCCATCTCCTAGCCCCTCCATCCCCCAACAGACCCCAGTGTATGATGTTCCCCTCCCTGTGTCCGTGTGTTCTCATTGTTCAACTCCCACTTATGAATGAGGATGTGTGGTGTTTGGTTTTCTGTTCCTATGTTAATTTATTGAGAATGATGGTTTCCAGCTTCGTCGATTTCCCTGCAAAGGGCATGAACTCATCCTTTTTAATGGCTGCATAGTATTCCATGGTGTATATGTGCCACATTTTATTTATGCAGTCTATTAGTAATGGGCATTTGGGTTGGTTCCAAGTCTTTGCTATTGTGAATAGTGCTGCAGTAAACATACATGTGCATGTGTCTTTATAGTAGAAAGATTTATAGTCCTTTGGTTATATACCCAGTAATGGGATGGCTGAGTCAAATGGTATTTCTGTTTCTAGATCCTTGAGGAATCGCCATACTGTCTTCCACAATGGTTGAACTAATTTACACTCCTACCAACAGTGTAAAAGCATTCCTATTTCTCCACATCCTCTCCAGCATCTGTTTCCTGACTATGTAATGACCGCCATTCTAACTGTGATGAGATGGTATCTCATTGTGGTTTTCATTTGCATTTCTCTAATGACCAGAGATGATGAGCTTTTTTTCATGTTTGTTAGCCACATAAATATCTTCTTTTGAGAAATGTCTGTTCATATCCTTCACCCACTTTTTGATGGGCTTGTTTTTTTCTTGTAAATTTGTTTAAGTTCCTTGTAGATTCTGGATATTAGCCCTTTGTCAGATGGATAGACTGCAAAATTTTTCCCTCATTCTGTGGGTTGCCTGTTCACTCTGATGATAGTTTCCTTTGTTGTGCAGAAGCTCTTTCGTTTAATTAGATCCCATTTGTAAATTTTGACTTTTGTTGTCATTGCTTTTTGTGTTTTAGTCATGAAGTCTTTGTCCATGCCTGTGTCTTGAATGGTATTGCCTAGGTTTACTTCTAGGGTTTTTATGGTTTTAGGCCTTACGTTTAAGTCTTTAATCCATCTTGAGTTAATTTTTGTATAAAGTGTAAGAAAGGGGTTCAGTTTCAGTTTTCTGCACATGGCTAGCCAATTTCCCAATGCCATTTACTAAATAGGGAATCCTTTCCTCACTGATTATTTTTGTCATGTTTGTCAAAGGTCAGATGGTTGTAGATGTGTGGTGTTACAATGGAACACACTCTTTCTTAAAGATCATGTTTTCCTTGAGTTCATATACCTTTGGAATTCTGTTGACTAGTAATATTTATAAAAGTAACTTCAGATCAACTTATGGTTGTTAACTTTTTCATTTTACCACAAGGAAACAATTTAAATGTAATTCCTGGTTACTCTGATTACTATCATTTTATTTATAAAAGGATTTAAATCCCCCAACAGAGGAAATACATATTAATAGAATCTTTTGATTTTTATTTACTTTTCAATTTTTATTTGCTTGTATTTATCTTTAGTTTGTTTTTGTTTTCAGATTTCATCATGGGTCAGTGAATATATCACCCTCAGATTAATGGAAGGTCTGAGAATAGGTTTTGAGGACTGCTGATTTACCTCTTGTTCCTGCCTCACCATGTATCTTCTTTCCTATTCCTGCCTTCTGCCCTCCCTTGTCTCTGTGGCACTTACAATGTAACTATGGCCACACAGTAGCCAAGTCCAATAACTCTGTCAGTTATTTTAATGTACGTGCTTCCAATACTCAACAGTCCACTTCTTTAAAAGGTTTTTGTGACACTGCTCTAACCTGGTTTTACTGCTTTGTGACAGCTCCTTTTTTGTTTCCTCTTCCTTCTTTTCACATAAAATTGGGCATTTACTGTTTCTGACAACAGTTTCTAGGTTGACATACCTCTTCCCTCAGTGCAGTACTCATTCTCAAAGTTTCAACAACTATTTTTATGAAATTGACTCGGAAGCTTTTATTTTCAATCACAATCTTTCCTCACATGAATCATGATTCAGTAGTTAATTTCTCCAAATAAAAGCTACTAAATGGATGTTAATTAGATTTCCATACAGAAGCCATCAAAAATGCAAAAATATTTCACCCACATTTCTTTTTCAGCTCTCTTCTCTGTTACAGGAAAGGGATCCCAATTCAGACCCCAAAGAGGGTTCTTCGATCTCGTGCAAGAAAGGATTCAGGGCGAGTCCATAGTGCAAATTAAAAACAAGTTTATTAAGAAAGTGAAGTGCCGAAAGTACAGCTACTCCATAGACAGCATAGGGCGTTCCCGAAAGTAAGAGGAGGAATGTGTCCACTCTAGGTATAATGCTTGTACATATGGGGAGATATGCTCTGCTGCACGGGTTTGTGATAAAGGATTGATTTTCTTAATTACTACATATTGCAAGAATCAATATTATTATTTTTAAGGCAAAATTAGAAATTCCTTTGTTCTGCAGATATCAGGATATCTGGACACTCCCAAATCTAGGTCTGTTTAGTAAACATTATTAATTTGTTCCCTTAAACATCTAGAGGCCAGGAATGCCTGACTCTGGGAATGCAGCCCAGCAAGTCCCAGCCTCATTTTCCTAGTCCTCACTCAAGATGGAGTTACTTTGGTTTTAAATACCTCTGACATCTCTACTCACTGTACAATCCAGATCCTCGTACTTATGTTTTTTTTAAAAGAATAATTAATATTAGTACAATAATATATTTACATGAAAAATGATTTCTGAAATAGTTCCATTCACCAAGTTTTA
>NW_012103543.1:3634159-3637422 GCF_000951045.1 Mandrillus leucophaeus
TCAGGTGAACTCACTTAATAATTTTAACCTTATTGTCAAAAGAAAGGAGTCATAATTAAGATAGCACAATACATGAAGCAGGGAGCAGCAGCACAGTTGCGCCTTCCTGATGATTAATGTGTATCCCTGAGGTGGTCTCTTCAGTCGTGGAGCAACCAAAACGATGTTGCCTTCTTTCCTTGCATAAGACGTTGGGGCCTAATGACAAATTATCAACCATTGTCATTCCTGGGTGATGCTGAGCTGACTAACGGTTGTGAAAGGTTATGTTAGTCAATGTAAGTGATTCTTAGTAGGCAGAGTATAGCCTACAACCACATATGCACCATCATGCTGATATAAATGTGGGTAGCTGGGAGGCATGGGAGGGTATTCTGTTGTGGCTATTACTTGCAAAGAAGGATGTAAGGCATGATTTCTTAATCTCCAAATGATTAACATTTGTGGTCAATGTTTTGTTTGTAGGGGTTTCCTGTGCAGTGTGGCATGATTAGTAGCATCCCTGGCCTATACTCAGTACCTGTCACTAGTAAACCCTCCCCTTCAGTTGTGACAAATATAGATACCTTGGGACATGGCCAAAATATCCCATGGGAGGCAAAATTGCTCCCAGTTGAGAACTAGTGATGAAAGAGACTTGGGAATGCTATATAACCTACATGATTATATCTGTATCTATACCTGTATCTGTATAAAGACATATACACATACATATATACTCATATCTCTATATATACACCATTATATACATACATATATACATCTACCTATGCATCTATATATATATTTGTATATAATGTACATATATGTATATATCCATATACTTGTATACATACACATTCACATGTATACCTATATATCCAATTACATATACACGATTATTTCTATGTACTATATATAGAAGTATACATGTATATAAATGATATATGTATATGCTTACATATAATACACATGCATGCATACACATACATATGAACTTAGACATATATGCACCATAAAATCATAAAGCCTGAAAATATAGAAAATATAGAAAATATTTTGTAATATTTTACAGACTGAAGATGCCCTTGACAACATTAGATATATCGGCGTGTGCTTCCAAATTTTATTTTAGAAGTGAAGTTTTGCAGAAACAACAGAATTGAGTGAGAGGATCCCATACAACACATGCAAAAATCTGAAGGCCTAGCACCTTATAGAGAAATGCTGTATGTCAGTGTGTCAGGAGGGCAGGATGCATGTGAAGTATCAGTGCAAGACGATGCTTCAGAGATGGGCAAGAGTCAGCTACATTATCAATAAACTTCAGCATGAGGAGAGGGTAAGAAAGGACATCTCGGTTGTAGATAGAAACAAAAACCAATCAGAAAAAAAGGGAGTTCTTAAAGTCTAGCTCAAATATTACTTTCCAGTTTGACATTATCATCACATTTGCTCGTATTACCATGGTTCTGCCATTAAGATACCTTCTTATTCAATGGCTTTATTTGCAAGTGGAAGAGACAGTTTATTGTGTGTCATGGCTTGAGAGATGCAGAGGAAAACACGCTTTCCAAACAAGCGAACAAAAGCAATTCCTGCAACAATTTCCAAAATTTCTCTTTTTGAATGTGTGCTTTTTGGAGTTCATGAAGTTAGTGCCCAGTAATGCTCTTTAAAATGGGAATATTCCTTGGCTCAATGTTTCTTAATCCTTTAGCGCATGGTGTTCCTGATCTTCAGGAACCTAACAGGGTTCTGGGTGGTGGAATCACTAAACTGTGATCAAGAACAAGACTGTACAGATTTAAAACGTGGAGTTCTACCTGCTGGAGGATAGAGGACAAAAAAGCGTATGTAAATGAAATAAAATATGAAATACCTACTATATACCAGGAACTTTACATATATCATGTAAGGCAGGGGTCTATTGAGTAAAAATTAAGATTCAGGTAAATCAAGATGGGGATATATCAAATTTCCTTCACCTCCTCACCTTTGAGAGGACTCAGGGGACAAAAAAAGCATGCAGTAATCAAGTCACGTAGAGTTGGTCAGAAACAGCCAGTCAGTAAAGAGTTCAGTAAAATAAATGAAAAACTTTTCATAATTGGAGTTTGGGGTTAGGGATAATGGAAGCCAGATGACAGAAAGGAAATACAGGATCCTGAAAGAAAGCACAAAAAAATAAAAATAAAAAAATCAAAGTCACCATGTCTGAATATGACCTCTGGCAGAATGGACTAGACTCTGCACCTTGACCCATGTACCCAGAGAAATCAGGAAAGGATCCCGTGTAAGGCTGCATTTGAATCTGTACTCACACAGTGCACTCTGTACACTGGGAAAGAGAGGTCCAGGCCCTGAGGCAAAGCAGACCAACTGCATCACAGGGCTTTTCGCTCAAACCATTCTGTGTTCTCACTGGCAAGAGCACTCTGTTCAGGAAAAACACCACATTTCCCTAGAAGTTGGAGGAAAAGCACAGGGAGCCAAGCCATAGAAGGCAGGATCTTAGCCGAGTGGTGAAACAGGATCTCAAATCCAAGGTCAAATCTGTGTCCCCACTTGGGTAGCCTAACAAGGACCTTTAGTAGTGGTATTAATGCCCTAGTTATGAATGAATCCTTCTTCTTTTTGCCCTTAAAAAATTTCTATAGAGATGCAGGAATGGGAGAGCACCATGGTTTGGCTAAAGGACCATAAAGGAAAATGATCTAGTGATTTGTCAGGAAACTATAAAGGTGACCTTACTAGGGCGTAGGTGACTCTGGATTATACAAATATCATTTAACTCTCCTAACAACTGAATGAGGTAGGGATCATTATCTGGAATTGGTAGACTTGATGTGGAAATCAGCCTGAGTAAAGTTACACTTACAGAGCCAGATGGTGATAAAAGTGGGGGAACACACCCTTGTCTGTTTGATAGCAAAGCTATTGTATTATTCGAACAGAGTCCTACTGTCTATTTATTGAATAACAAGCTGCCAAAATTGGACTTCAAGATGGATTAGGAAAAGAAAGGGTAGCAGTTAATTAAAGACAATTTTATCTTGATCTGTCCCTAGCTGGAACCATTTCCTTCGTGAAAGTAAACATGCCAGATTTAAGTTGTCAGCTGTCAGAGGTAGAAAAAATAAATAGACTCTTTCCTTCTGGCTGGCTTCAAGTGTTGATAGGTAATGTACACTTAGAACCCATTTGTATTCAGTAGGTGAGTCCACTTTTGCTTGGAAAACTCTAATGACTAGATAAGGAAGCCCTTTTATCCAGGTCAATAT
>NW_012103543.1:3638137-3641718 GCF_000951045.1 Mandrillus leucophaeus
CAGTCTTATTCCAGTCCTATCTTAACTGAAAAAAAGTAATAATGATTATGGGTGCCATTTTTACCCATATAAGTTAAATGAACTGAATAAGTTATTTTAGTGTTCAAAGCTTCAATAATCTTATTCTCAACACAAGCACAGTGATTGGCACACAGAAGGTACCTAATCATGACCTAAATCTATTCTATCTGTTTCCTTCCATTTAAATCTCAGTGCTTTCCAACCTCTGTGCCTTTTCTAATCCCTTCCTTTCCACGAATGTACTAATCACAATATCAATGTCATATTGTATAATACTCCCCAAACTCAGGTCTATTTTACAGATGAGAGGTTAAAACCTAGAGGAATTAAAGACCTGACAGATTAATGACCACACCGAATCTTACACAGAAACTATTGGATCCAGTATAGTAGAAACTCTACTGATTTTACTTGTTTTTGTAAAACCTAAACATTCTATTTTGGTCATTTAATTTCTAAGAGTAGATTATAAATTATGTGAACCATGCAGTAAGGTAAATAAATAATAGTAAATATAAGCAGCGTAGTAGAATGCTAAAGCAAACAACTAAGTAGACTTCACTCCTATTTGTGATCTTGGACATGATACTTGGTGTCTTGGAGCATCAGTTTTCTTTCCTGCTAACTTACGGTGCTGAAACAGGTATCATTTATAAAGTCTCCCTAAGCTCTAAATATTGTGATTGTCATTATCATAGTTGACATGGAATAAATTGCAGTTCAATTTCTTTGTAAAAACCTAAAGAATACATATCTCACCTATCAGATCATAATTTGGCCCTAAGTGAAGAATAAGGTTTTAAGCATAGATTTTATAAGATGAAGAATATAATCTTCTTGACAAAATGAGAATCCAAACTAAAAATTGATTTGATTTAATAGAGTCAAACATCTAGATATGTGACTAAAGTTTTCGGTTTCCACACGGATGTTTGACTTTGTGTGAACAGTATCAACTTTATAAAAAAAAATCAAAACTAAAATGTGAAAATAATTAATTAGTCCTACATAATTTGGAAACAGAAAGGTTTAAAAAATTTGATTAATCTTACCTAAGAGATAAAGACAATAATGAATATTTTGGGCATTTTTTTCATCTTTTGCCTGTTATTTTATAGTAAAATATACCTTAGCAAAATATGCAGGTACTTGCAGAGGAAAAACACAGTAATCATAAGAAGTGATTCTTCATAAAGTCTATTATCTTCTGATTCTTTTTTTGGGTTCCATTAATTCTAACCAATTTGCTAAATCCTAGACCATTTACCTTTTTTTTGAATTATGACCTTCTCCACTGACAGACTCTCAACTAAAAACAAAACAAATATACTTGAGATTTAAAAATGTTTAAATGTCATAAAATATCAAGTGAGTAAAGAAGACAAGGAAGTCAATACACACTTATGTATTTCTTGGTTGACTCTCTTACATTTCATGGACGAAGACAAATAGTAAGCCAGAGTTTAATTTCGTTTCAGAGACTGTGGAATGGGGTGGGTTCAGTTTCAGCGTCTGGAGTAACAGTAGGTTAAAAGTATTGATTACAATGGAAATTAATTTTAAGAACACAACAGCAGACCTTTAAACTATTTAGCAGAAAGCATGCAGTCTCCTATGGTGGAAAGAGGTATAATTAAAAAGCTATCAATAGTCTGGGATTGTCAAAACTACTTTGCCACCTGAAGCTCATTCCTTATAATTATCTTTTAGGCTTTAAGCTAGATCACCATTAACCTCAGACGAAAAGGGGTTACTACACTTTCTGATGTGAGAAATTGTATCATCATGTAAATTAAACCCCATTCCACAGCCAAATTAGACTTGGGAAATGATTGAGTATTAAAACTACTCATGTATATTATCAAGTGACACAAAGTATGAGGATACTAAGGGAGAAGAGGAAAGTTTCCTGCTTTTTCAAAGATTTTTGAGATTGCTTATGTGCACAGAATATGATTTTAAGCATATATCAGAGATATAAAATTGAAGCAATAGAAGGAAAACTCAAAGATATTTTTAGCCTTTCCCCAAAGATTTCTTTTCAGCTCTCAGACAGTACAAAATGAGTCAACACTTAAGTAAGCCAGAAATAATATAACGAGTCTGCAAAATTACAGCTACCTACAGCTCAGATCTTCAATCAAGTAATTGTTAAAGGCTCACTAGAAGGAGGAATAAATATATTATCAGGTGAACTCACTTAATAATTTTAACCTTATTGTCAAAAGAAAGGAGTCATAATTAAGATAGCACAATACATGAAGCAGGGAGCAGCAGCACAGTTGCGCCTTCCTGATGATTAATGTGTATCCCTGAGGTGGTCTCTTCAGTCGTGGAGCAACCAAAACGATGTTGCCTTCTTTCCTTGCATAAGACGTTGGGGCCTAATGACAAATTATCAACCATTGTCATTCCTGGGTGATGCTGAGCTGACTAACGGTTGTGAAAGGTTATGTTAGTCAATGTAAGTGATTCTTAGTAGGCAGAGTATAGCCTACAACCACATATGCACCATCATGCTGATATAAATGTGGGTAGCTGGGAGGCATGGGAGGGTATTCTGTTGTGGCTATTACTTGCAAAGAAGGATGTAAGGCATGATTTCTTAATCTCCAAATGATTAACATTTGTGGTCAATGTTTTGTTTGTAGGGGTTTCCTGTGCAGTGTGTCATGATTAGTAGCATCCCTGGCCTATACTCAGTACCTGTCACTAGTAAACCCTCCCCTTCAGTTGTGACAAATATAGATACCTTGGGACATGGCCAAAATATCCCATGGGAGGCAAAATTGCTCCCAGTTGAGAACTAGTGATGAAAGAGACTTGGGAATGCTATATAACCTACATGATTATATCTGTATCTATACCTGTATCTGTATAAAGACATATACACATACATATATACTCATATCTCTATATATACACCATTATATACATACATATATACATCTACCTATGCATCTATATATATATTTGTATATAATGTACATATATGTATATATCCATATACTTGTATACATACACATTCACATGTATACCTATATATCCAATTACATATACACTATTATTTCTATGTACTATATATAGAAGTATACATGTATATAAATGATATATGTATATGCTTACATATAATACACATGCATGCATACACATACATATGAACTTAGACATATATGCACCATAAAATCATAAAGCCTGAAAATATAGAAAATACAGAAAATATTTTGTAATATTTTACAGACTGAAGATGCCCTTGACAACATTAGATACATCGGCGTGTGCTTCCAAATTTTATTTTAGAAGTGAAGTTTTGCAGAAACAACAGAATTGAGTGAGAGGATCCCATACAACACATGCAAAAATCTGAAGGCCTAGCACCTTATAGAGAAATGCTGTATGTCAGTGTGTCAGGAGGGCAGGATGCATGTGAAGTATCAGTGCAAGACGATGCTTCAGAGATGGGCAAGAGTCAGCTACATTATCAATAAACTTCAGCATGAGGAGAGGGTAAGAAAGGACATCTCGGTTGTAGATAGAAACAAAAACCAATCAGAAAAAAA
>NW_012103543.1:3645638-3646054 GCF_000951045.1 Mandrillus leucophaeus
TCTATACAAATGCTCATTAACGTAGAATACTTGTTATTTTATTATCAAGTGAACATATCTGAAACCTTGACACTAAATTTTAGCTAAAGGCACAATATCCTTTAATGTTATATTGCTAATGATTTGATCCCTAGCAAAAGAAACTTCTGCAAGAGGGAGTTACAACATTTTGCTTCCAATTATAAAATGAACAGAGAACTAATTAGATATTTGAAAACCCAAAGGAAAGAAAATTCTATATCTTTTCTCCAAAATTTAAAATAATCCGAGTTTAAAAGATCATAATTATTTAGGGCTTGATTTCTTGAGTTAGCATGTTACTATATTTATTTTAGAGAAATGTGAAATCTGAAGGCAAATTTGTTTTGTCAGGATGGTCTAAGCCAGTTTTTATTTTGATTTTTGTCCGTGTGTGT
>NW_012103543.1:3648894-3649276 GCF_000951045.1 Mandrillus leucophaeus
CCCGGCTAATTTTTGTATTTTTAGTAGAAATGGGGTTTCGGCATGTTGGCTAGACTGGTCTTGAACTCCCGCCCCGGGTGATCCACCCCCCTCAGCCTCCCAAAGTGCTAGGGTTACAGGCCTGAGCCACCACACCTGGTTGACAATTGTGTTTTCAAATAATATAGAAATACATATTTTCTATAATGGCAATTTCAAAAATACATGAATATGCATGTTGTATATGTTATATATATTTTACATACTTGGTGTATATTGTATTTTATATTCTATGTACATATTATTTGTTTCACATCTACCTTCTTTTTCTCTACTCTAGCCTTGTGACATCTGTCATAACAATGGTCATTTTACATCTCAGGTCATTCTCTCCCTGTGTTCC
>NW_012103543.1:3649326-3651229 GCF_000951045.1 Mandrillus leucophaeus
TTGACAAGGACAAGCTAATTACTGAGAAAATACAAAAACAAAAACAAAAACAAACAACAGGCCTTCCAATTATTAAATTTTAATGAATATTTCTAAAGCAAATTTTAATGACACTTTGTAAAGTGATTATCCACCTTTATTTGTTTTTGGTAAGAGAAAATATGTTAAAAATAGTCTAAAATCCCATCTTTCCAACTTTAGAACTCAATCAAAAACATCAGCACTGTGGGAAGACCAGATGTCTCCCTTGGAAAACAAACCAGTATATAACAAGGGGTCCAGTCTTTCTATGTTTTTAAACAGAAAATTTTGAAAAAAAGGAGCCCTCTATAAAACTTTCAAGCAATTTCAAAAACAGTATATTTAACCAAATCTTTCAGCTTTTTGCCAACTTCTTGCATGTTGATGGCATTTGGCTGCCAGAGACTTCAGCCTTCTGCTTTCAGGTTACAGAATGGATAATCAAAGCTGTGAATGCATTAAAGGAGAAGGTGAATCAACTCCACTCCACGTACACTTCTAAAATTTTTAATGCAAAGGAAGTCACAGTGATGTGAATTGCATGTGAATGTAATTAATTTGTACATGAAGAGAAGATTTTTAGTGTGCTATTAGCTTCATAACAGCCTAATATATGAGAAGCCAATCACTAGCAAGCTTGCCAGAAGTATGACAAACTGCTTGTTCCTAATTTCTTTAAAGGTTTAATGGATGCTGTTTTCCAGAATGTTTTGATTAACCGTTCTATTGCATATTTGTAATTAGTGTAAAAATTAATGTTAAATTGGAAAACTTTATGGGATTACAAATAATATAGTAGGAGGTGAATAATCTTGGTTTATATACAACCAGAAACTTAAAACATGCAAGGATGGTTGATTCGTTTTTCTAGCAATAGAACTTATGTTCTCATTCATTTTTTTATTGTTGATGTTAGTATTTAGAAAGGAAAAGAGAGAAGAAGGGAAAGAAAAATACTTCAAACAATTTTCATAATGAAAATTTCTCCCCTGCTTTCAGAACGTAATGTCAGCATTGCCAATTTTAGGCATTTTTTCCTGTTCTGTTTTTCCTATTCAGTTATTTGAGGCAACTTATTTGTTGCAATATTATAAACATGCAGTTTTTTCTTTTTTTCTTCCTTTCTTTTTTTTTTTGTTTTCATGAGAGGATAAAGAGAAAGAGCAGCAGATCATTTCTCCCCACAGCCTCAAGTATCTTTTCTACTTTGATGGTTTGAATTTGGGATATATCTTGCCAAAACCACCCTGAGAAAGGGGAGTAACTAGAGAAATAAAATTAGGCTTTTCATATTGAAGTAGGTTTGCAAGTTTGATAAATTACTTTTAACAACCCTTTTAATAAAAAAAAAAAAAGAATATAGCATTACAGCCGTCATAACTTAGTCAATGGTGCTGAGATTCACATTTATTCATTGTTTTCTTTTATTCTTTACACGAATACAATAATTAATAATGAATTCTTTCTCAAAGTAACTTGGCTTGCATTAAATATTGTAAAACCAGATAGGCAGTTCATTTTAAAACCAGGGTGCTTCCTGTCCCATTCAAAATGAATTATGGGTACTGCCAATGAAAGTAGAGTAAGTTGAAACTATCAACTGGTAATAGAACAGGATCCATAGGGCTTCAGAGAAAACTGTCTGCAATTTAATCATCTAATTTTTTTCTGTCTGAAAATGCCCAGAATGTTATGAAGCTGTTGCTAGTGTCAATTCTCCAAGGGCTTGTTAACTTCCTATGTAATTTGAAAAACACAATTTTCTGTGTTAGAATGTGCCTTTATATAGCTAATTGTACATTTTGAACCAAGTGGTCTGCATTAAATATATATATAGGCACTAAATATACATATATATATAAATATATATATAGTGTGTATA
>NW_012103543.1:3652312-3657224 GCF_000951045.1 Mandrillus leucophaeus
AAGTGTGTTCATCCCTTTGCCTTTACTATTTCATGCAGTCTTTGTAGCAATCTAGCAATTGTTATGCTATCTCCTTCACCAGCAGAGGAAACTAAGGCTCCACAAAAGTGAAGGCAGCATAATATGTGGCAGGGCAAGGGCTGGTGGCTAGCCCTTTCTACCTCCAGAGCAGAGCCCATGTTCATAAAAAATTAAAAAAAAAAAAAACAAAAAACCCTCACTGTTTTCATTAAGCCTCAATATTCTCATCTGCAAATGGTAACTTAGAAACTGTCAGGGACCTAGCAAAGTGCCAGATTGTGGGAGTACATGGTAGCCATTCTTAGACTGTATGTCTATCTGGGGTTAATCTGGACCTCTACCCTCGCTCTTCCATTGCACCCTACCTGTATTTCATTGCTCTGCCATGGGTATCTATTGTTGCCATTGCAGCCACATTCCCGAAGTGCAGTTTTAATCTACTTTAGGTAGTACTGCTCATTCCACTGAAATCTCACTCAGGGTCATTGTTTCTGGTTGTGCAGAGGGGGCCGGCCAAGGGAATGAATAGAAGCTGCATCTTAAGTCACTCTCCCTGGAATAGAACCGTGTCCACTGAAAGGGTGGTTGGCTTTTCTATTTGGTAAAAAGGCACTGTTCTCTTCCCAATCCCCATCCCAAATGACTGTAGGCCCCTTGTAGGAAGTGCCATTTACTAATTTGCACAGAGCTACCCATTGGCCCAGCCAGACTCTTGTCTCACAGTATATTGACAACTATTATGCATTAGGCATTTGATATATTGCATTAAATAATTATATACTCACACTTTGCGGAGGACCTTGCATATGGTGTTTAGTAAATTTTTGTAGAATCCCATTGATTCATATTGCCCATGGCCAAGGCCTAGAGCCTTTCGATGACATGTTACATGTCCATACAGAGAGTTATAAAACCTGTTTGTAGTTTTGTTGGCATAAATATGCATAACAGCCTTTGATATGCTCTCTAATCATCTGAATGTTTAATACCTAAAAGATGTTTATCACTTTCTTTCAACAGAAAGGTGTTGTAAAGACTTGTGATTTAAAATCTATAAGCATGTTCACATCCTCATTAGAGAGTGGAACAAAAGTACAAAGACATGATCATTTCTCTAAGTGTCAAGATAAATTCAAAGAGAGATCACATTGCCTCCTGACGAAGAATGTACTGGAAGAACATCTGTTCCCTGCCACCCACTACATCTCTCTTCTTTCTGCTCAGCCTGGAAATTGCAATGTGGCTACGTTCTTTGAAAGGGCCATAGCTGGTGAAAGTTATACAGCAAAGTGGAACTCTTCAGCCACACAATTGACACTCGCTTTTTATAGGACTCCACTGAACTCAGGTAGTTTAGGGAGGTTTCAGTGAATACCTGCCTGAAGGTTATTTCATATTGTGACACTTATACATGGCTATGCAAATTTTAAAAATCCGACAGGCCTCAGTGAATTATGTGATATGTATAAATCTCCCAAACTAGATAGATTTTAAATTGATGGTATCACACCAAGCAGTGAAATAATAAGGGCTAGCAGCACTTATCCTTATAGGCTCATAGCTGCAAATGATTTTATGAATCATTAGTTTAGAGATGTGTCCCTACCCATTTTTAAAACCCAGTGTAGATTAACATATTTTGTCTGTGACAGGATGTTAATTTTAGAGAAAAGAGGCCATCTGATGAAGTAAAACTCTCCCAATTTTGTGCCACTGGATTTTTGATATTGTAATTAACATGATTATGACTAATTAGGATTCTTGACTGTTAAAGAAGGAAGATTGATAGTTTAATAGATCAATACTGGTTACTTAATGTCCCGAGATAGACTCCTTTTGGCACATGACACATGCAATATATAATTAAATTTTAAAAAGTCTTTTTAAAGTGGTTCCTACTTGTGATATTTTACTAAAGCATAAGAATGTAGAAATTAAGCAAAACTGGAAGGCCATCCTTTCGGCTAAGGTTAAGTAATTATTTTCCTTTTATAGTTGAATTGATGCTCCCTTCCTTTTGGTAGACACAGTTGGGTAAGTGTTCAAAGTGTTTTGTACTGATTTCATGGTGCAAATCCCATTAAAATAAACATAAGCTGCATGAGTAAATTAGAGCATGCTGCTTTGAAAATGTACCCCACGATTTTCAGCATGTTAAGCTGTCAGAAGCTGACAAAATCAGGCTTACGTTCCTACTTTTTGAGTATGTTTGGAACACATTCACATCCTTTTCATCCGAAGTTGGTATGAAATTTAAATGGTAGAATCATTGGATTAGGGACACACAGTATAAGAAACAGTATAAGAAACCAATGCATATTTTAGATATATTCCTGAAAACATCAACATTTAATAAATGGAGACTGGTAAATAGGTTGCAGTATGGGTCCAATGAACTTTGCTGTATTTCAAGAGAAAGAATCTGAATTCATTTCACCATTTTTGTCTCCATTAATGTGCATGGCAGGTTATCCTTACCTTTCTTTGCATTCTCAAGTGTGTTTTTGCAATCAGTCCATTGAGTAGCATGTTCACCAATCAATTTACAAATAATTACTAAGTAGGAACTATGAAGCAAAGCAATGTGCTGGCCTTCTTCCCTATACTTCATGAGACTTTATTGGACATGCTGATGCTCAGTAAATATTTACTACTTTGCATCTTTCTTTTCAACTAGAGAATTGTTAACAACCAGGAAATAGTCCCAACGCACAGTGAAGATGTGGAGCTGTGTTTAAGCGGATGTATCTACCAGAGACAGTAGGTAGAATAAAAACCATGGCCTTTGGAACTGTATTAGTTCATTCTCACGCTGCTGATAAAGACATACCCCAGACTGGGTAATTTATAAAGAAAAAGAGGTTTAATGGACTTGCAGTTCCATGGGGCTGGAGAGGCCTCACAATCATGGTGGAAGGTGAAAACACAACTTACAGGGAGGCAGGCAAGAGAGAACGAGAGCCAAGCAAAAGGGAAAACCCCTTATAAAACCATCAGATTTCATGAAACTTATTCACTACCACGAGAACAGTATGGGGGAAAGCACTCCTGTGAGTCAGTTAGCTTTCACTGGGTCCCTGCCACAACACGTGGGAATTACGGGAGCTACAATTCAACACGAGATTTGGGTGGGGACACAGCCAACCCATATCAGGAGCTAAACAAAATCTAGCTTCAGTTCTCATTTTCTCTCTCAATATTTGGGTGATCCGGGCTCTTGACACGTTTTCTGCCTTAGTTTTCTCTATGTAGAACAGGAATAATAGTAGAATTATGACAAAAAGGTCTTCCAACAATTAAATGAATACATATAGAGTGTAGAGATTAAAACCGTTTCTGGCAAAAAGTAAGCATTATGACTGC
This sequence comes from Mandrillus leucophaeus, assembly GCF_000951045.1. NCBI lineage: Eukaryota > Metazoa > Chordata > Mammalia > Primates > Cercopithecidae > Mandrillus > Mandrillus leucophaeus. Next base: position 3,655,697 of record NW_012103543.1, read on the forward strand.
ATTTAGATGTTATTATTGACACTATCACAGAGCTGGATTGGGACACAGACCCTAATTTTAATTCTCTTCTCATGTATTAGCTTTGGTATATTACTCTAACACACTGAGTCTGATCAATAGTCATCTTATTCTTAAGATGCTGATTTCATCATCCTCATGATATTTTTATAGTTCTCTGAAATTTGCAAAATTTACTCTTCTTCTAAATGTTAAAAGTATTCACTACTTCACTATTGTTGTGAGAAAGAATTGTAATTATGTAAAAATCATTTAGTACCACTTTGGCCCAGTGTGTCTCAATTACATGAGACCAGAGAACAGGATTTCCCCAGGCCACTTTAGTTGGTGCCTCATATCATTGCCCAGAGTGTAACTGAAATTTTGAAAGCAAGGAAGTCCATTCAATGGTGAGCCAACAGAGCTAGCAGTGCCTTCGCATCAATGCTGCCGTGAGTTTATGCCTTTATTAAACAAATGTCCTCTTCCTGGAGCCACATTATTATACCATGTATGTCCTTAAGATCTTCAATTAACACCTAGCCTTAAGTTCATAGTTTTAAGTTTTTAAATATGTTTGTATGTTTATTATTATCTTATACTTTGATTTTTGTAAGTATATATCACATATATATTATGTAGTATATATAGTATACGTGTACATATATTATATATGTATATAGTATAAACATATGTGTATAAAATTTGCAAACTTTGGGAATCTTTATAACCTTATTCTGGAATTCCACATGGGCATAAAATGGACACAAAGTTGATGGTTTTAATTACCGAATTAGGGAGTTTGTATCATTGACTTTAAGCAGTAGGTAATTTTAAGTCAAATCAGAAAATAAATACATATTGCAGTTGATATAAATAGTACATGTGTGCAAAGCATAGAATTAGTTTTCATATGATTTCTAATGATAATCAACTAAGAATTCTACATTAAATGAGGAATTTCTTGCTTTAAATTAATGAGAAAAAATTATTCATATTCTACATAAACTTTCTCATCATATAGTTAAAAAGAAAAGTGTAATGAAATTGAATAGAAAGGTATGGCTTAAACTATTAACAAACTCTACTTTTAATTGTATGTGGCTTTATTCTTAAAGCCACTTTTAAATCTTTATTTCTTTAACAATATCCAATAAACGTAAACAAACCACCGCAGTGTTTCATAACATATTTTTCAAATCTTCAAACTTCTATGGACTTATTTAATTTACATTGCTCCTAATATGGGAGAAATAGTGGGTTATTTAATAATTACATATTATTATAAGATATTTATAGAAATGATTTCTGTAAACTGTCAATCAAAATTAAAATTCTAAGCCCTCCAACCAACTGATAGACCCCCACTCTCAAGCCAAGAGCATTCCAAAATGAGCCAGAAATCTAGCTCAGTCCATGATGGGAAGAGGAGGGTTGGACATGCCTCCTTATACTCTCCTACCATTGGAATTCAGCCACAGCTGACCAGCATTTAGATTAAAACGGAGCTCTAAAGACTGATGAAACAGAT
>NW_012103543.1:3661659-3663142 GCF_000951045.1 Mandrillus leucophaeus
TTTATATACACACACACATCTTGGATATTACATTTTAATTAAGCTGATTTTAGCCATTGAGCTCTTTAAAAAATTCCTATTAAATATCTTACTACCATATTTTAGCAGGGACAAACTGCTGATATTTGAAAAGTAACACAAATATCAAACCAGATAGGTCTTGATTTAGGAATCAAACCCAGGCTGTTGTGGTGAATAAAAGGGCAGAATCTTAGCTACTGAACTAGCGTCAGGTGTCTGCCATTGCCCTTTCAGTTTGACTTCACAGGTGTTTGAAGTTTCAGTAGATTTCAACAAGCACTCATACTGACATACTGAGGTTTCTAAGCCCACTTGGTTCTATGACTCTGGTCTGTGCACTCAGGCACTGACAGATCTGCAGAGTGATGCTCTGGGCATCATTTTCTCCAACTTCTACAGGTGATAAACTCAAAGAAACTTATACAATCGGATACATTGAATACAAGCTGACTACTACTAATAGGGAGTTGATTATCCAGCTGATCTTAAAATAGGGAGTTGATTATCCAGGTGGGCCCAATGTAATCACAAGGGCCACTAAATACAAAAGAGGGAGGTCGAAGAGTTAGAGTCAGAAGCAGATGAACTAAGGAAGGGGTAAGAGTGTAAGTGAGGGGGACTCAGCTAGCCATTCTTCATGTTGAAGATAGAGGAAGGGGCCATGAGGAAACAGAAGTGGGTAGCTAGTAGGATTTGGAAAAGGCAAGGAAACATTTTCCAGTAGGAGGAACTAGCACTGCAGACACCTTGATTTTTGGCCAATGGAGACTCGTGTCAGACTTCCGATCTACCTGTAAGTAAATAAATTTGTGTTGCTTAAATGCACTAACTTTATAGCAATTTTTAAGTAGTAGCAATAGAAAACTAATATGTTTCAAGAAAAACAATTGTTTATGTGTCAAGATAGCAAAGAGCTGAAGGGTTGGATTCACTTGTGATTTACTTTTCTCTCTCCAATACTTTACTAAATAGTAATTTTTTTTTTCAAATGCATATGTGAAAGCCCTAAAATAATTCACTACTTGAGAGAATCCTTGGAGCGACTATTTTTTCTTACTTTGTCACTAGTTTGTAGGGGGGAAAAGAGAAAATTTAAATACAGGAAATATTTTAAAATGTTAAATAAAGGCAAATTCCACATGGTCGAGTTGAGAATTGAGAACTGCTATGTCAAAGTCTTCCTTGTTTTTTTAGCCAGACAATCCAGCATCATATCCTGTGCAAATGGGAATATTATAACTGAAAATAAAGGCTTGCAATGGCTACAGTTTATTGAGTGCTTCTTATGTCCCCATTAGTTTTCCCATGTTATCTCATTTAACCTCAGTACTACCTTGCAAAGAAAAACTATTAACATCTTTGACCAATGTGGTAACTGAGATTCGTAGAGGTTCAGTGATATTAGGGAGGTCAGGATGACATGATGAAATTATCATACAAACTAATCAACAGATAAGAGTCA
>NW_012103543.1:3665432-3666300 GCF_000951045.1 Mandrillus leucophaeus
GGACATGCCTCCTTATACTCTCCTACCATTGGAATTCAGCCACAGCTGACCAGCATTTAGATTAAAACGGAGCTCTAAAGACTGATGAAACAGATTTTTTGTTGCAGTAAGATACCGGATTCCATCCTGACTCTAGTTTAGCATCACATGACAGATAGGAGGCCCTGAAAGAAATCAGAGTATTTTCTCCCAAAATATATTTCTTTGACATGTTTTGAAATGGCCGACAAAGCTGTCTCTTCTGGGGAAAATTTACATTCTGTAGAAAATTTATGTTCCTTTCTAGGCCGTTCTCTGATCCAGGAAAGAATTAACTAACAGTTTGTCAATGTTTTAGGTCTGATAAGAGCTCTGAAGCCTGCTACCTGGAGGCTTCATCTGCATGATAAAACCTTGGTCTCCATAACCCCCTATCTTAACCCAGATATTTCTTTCTATTGATTCCACGTCTTTAGGCTTTGAATCTGCCTATGACCTGGAAGGTCCCCTCCTATGACCTTCAGGTTGTCCCAGCTTTCAGACCGAATCAATGTATATTTTATGTGTATTGATTGTCTTATGTACCCCTAAAATGTATAAAAGCAAGCTGTAGCCTGACCACTCTGGACACATGTCAGGACCTCCTGAGGCTGTGTCATAGGCATGTCCATGGCCTTGGCAAAATAAACCTCTAAATTGATTGAGACTTGCCTAAGACGCTTTTTGGTTTAAAAATATATATTCTCTTTAAAAATAACTTTTTTGCCTCTTTTAAGATTCTTAATCAACTGGGGAACTTAAATTTATAAAAATTTTAGAAATATATAATAGATTAAAACAGCGTTAGAAGTACAGTATCACTAGAGCACATGCCTCTAACCCAAATTTT
>NW_012103543.1:3671716-3676358 GCF_000951045.1 Mandrillus leucophaeus
TAAAACCCGCATTGTATGCATTTTTGTGAATTTCTCCAACGGAAAATTTCAATTTTTTCTTTTAATTTCACTTAAGTATCTTCTACAGAATAATAGTCTTAAATAATTCTAAGGTTTTATATTTACATTTCTTAAAAGTTTCTACCAATAAAAGCCAAAATCCCATAAGATATTATTTCCTCTCTCACAAAATGAAGCTTTCTAATGGACAGCGTTTTTATGACAAGTACATGAAACTATGGGAGCATGTGTTTGTATTATTGTCTTTCCTGACTAGTGTAGGCAGACTAATGGCCTCCTGAAAATGGCCTTGTTCTCATCACTAGAGCCTGTGAGTATGTGAATTAAAAGATAAAAGGGAATTAAGATGGCAGATGGAATTAAGTGTGCCAATCAGCTGACTGGCCTTAAAATAGTGAGTTGATTATTCAGCTGACCTTAAAAATAGGGAGTTGATTATCCAGGTGGGCCCAATGTAATCACAGGGGCCGCTAAATACAAAAGAGGGAGGCCAAAGAGTTAGTCATAAATGGATGGACTAAGGAAGGGGTAAGAGTGATACTAAGTGAGGGGGACTCAGCTAGCCATTCTTCATGTTGAAGATACAGGAAAGGGCCATGAGGAAACAGAAGTGGGTAGCTAGTAGAATTTGGAAAAGGCAAGGAAACATTTTCCAGTAGGAGGAACTAGCACTGCAGACACCTTGATTTTTGGCCAACGGAGACTCGTGTCAGACTTCTGATCTACCTGTACTGTAACTAAATAAATTTGTATTGCTTGAATGCACTAAGTTTATGGCAATTTTTAAATAGCAGCAATAGAAAACTAATATGCTATTACTATTATATAAATTATTTTCATTATGTTCCTCCCAATTTTAAAATTCCAAGGATTTTCAAACATAAGGATTCCTAGTTTTGTCCTTACTTTGTTACAAATAGGCTATGTGACTCTGGCCCAAGTGACTGCCTCAGTGCTATATATGTGCTAACACCCTTTCAGCTTTCATACCGTTCACAGGTAGGAGCATGAGAAAGGCAGCTGTAGGATATTAGGAAAGTGTAATCTCAATCTTTATGTCTGGGAGCTAATTCTTTCAGTATTATAGGCATAAGATGGAAAAGATAAGAAGGTCTAAAATGTAAGGTGAACAGAACTGTAGAAGAGATTGATAAAAGTAATATGTTATTTTTATATATGGGCTATTAATTGTAATAACTTAACAGAGGCAAGTACCAAGGTTTCTTTCATGATATCCTTATATTTAGCTCCCACTGAAAATGTTTTCTTCCCGAGTTTCTTTAATCTCTTGCACTCACCATTCCTTTCCAATAGAGATAGATGATATACATACCCGTAAATACACAACATGCACACATATATACTCACACAGTATACATACACGTATATACATACATATTTAATATAAGATCTAGAAATAATGCATGAAAATGTTTTGTATGATTCACTGATTCTCTAAGCTCATTTTCATAATCTACAAAGCACAACTGACTTTTGTAAATTTCCAAAAGAAGCCATCATTGTGTTCATAAAGAGAAAGGATTTATTTCTCTCCATTACGAAATAATTTTTATTATGAGATTAATCATCCAGAATGCACCTAAGGCCATTGATAAAATTAGCCTGTTGTTGCCAGCTGGCCAATATTACATTAACAGCTCAACTACCTGGAAGGTACTTAGCAAACAACCGCAACTCTCTGGAGAATAGAAGAAAACAGAATAGACAAAGTGATCTCTGAACAGGCACATTCAAGCATGTTGCTCATGAGGAGAACTCTCAAAGACTGCCATTCAGGGTTCCATTTAGATTTCCTTCTTGTAAAATAGAGATTTTGGGTATTTTGGATCTTGACTTATAACAAATCAGTTGTAAAAGTCAGGAGCAGTAAGGATATTATTAAATGGGAAAACATGACAATTAGATGAAGTAATCGTTGATAAGGTAGAAGATGAGGACAAAGAAGAAAAAACATAAACCTTAAAAGTATAGCAGTGTGGATACAAGAGCATTTGGTCAAGCTTCGTTCTGTATCTCAAAAGTTACGAAAGGCAGTGATCCCGGTGTAAACATTGCCATTCTAAAGTTGACCTTGAGTCATCAGAAAAAAGTTAAATTATATTCAGTTGCCTTTGTTACAGAAGGCAAGGAAATATAAACTGATTTTAGCAAGACCTTCACCTACAGGACTGACATTTAGTGTGTAACTTTATAATGGCGAAATCACTGCCAAAGGCACTTTGTAGACTTTATCTCAATGAATCAATGGTTAGAAAAAAGAAATAAAGAAAATAGGATAATAAAATAAATCATTCTGAATCCTGTCTATTGGCTATCAGCTCCATGTGATATCAGCTTCAGACTAATCTGAACCTGGAAAAGACATTCCCCAGATTTCTTTTCCAAGTTTCCTGATAGGCATTACCAATGAGAGCCAATACTAGAAGACTGGAAGGTGGAGGGGAGAAAAAAATGTCCTGCTCCTAGTGGAGCCCCCAGCAGCAGCAGATGATTAAAATCAGTGGGAGATGGTGGTAGGCCTCAGTGAGCTACCAGGTGGTTTGAATATCCTCATACTGAATGAAGACTCCTGGATTGTATCCAGAGGTCACCATTGTTTCCAGGAGTCTTGAGGCAGGGGGGCTCCTATAATTAGCAGTTTAGCAACAGGTACTGGCTTGTGGTCCTGGAGCAATAGCAGATTCCTGGTTTTTGGGTAAACTGGTCCTTTAACACTTGCTACCCCTGCTCTGTCCCTTTCTCTTCACTCTTTCATCTTTTCCAACAGCAATGCGAGCAATCCCCTGTACCAAAACTCTTTCTACTTGAATTTTAACATGAATTTATTTTCCTGACATGACTCCAATGGATTTTTTAAAAATAGAATGAAAATATTATTTTGATTAAAAAGCTAAATTTAATTTGTCTGGAAAATTCAGCCACCCAGCAATGCCTGTCAAGTAAAACATACTGTTTGATCTCAGTGTTGGTACTTGCTGAAATTACAGTGATTTAGGGTATAGCCAGCGAAAACTCTGTTTAGCAATTCAAACAACTTTGATAGTCTTTTGAGATCTATGGTGCACTAAGCACTGACTCCAGTCATTTCATAGTGTGTCCTGGAGGAAAATGAAGAGAAAGTGGGCATAGCTAAAATATAATGCCAGAATCCTGGCAAAGAGTCAATTAATAGCTTCAACCCAACTAGGACTCTTTTCCACAATCCACATTAATTCCCCACACCGGGCAGAATGCAGGTTTTTAATGAGAAAGGTCTATGACCAAATGGCGCAAGTACATACGTGACATACACAGATGTTTTGTAATCATGGTGGTTTCTTTCTGTCTTTATATGTATTTTTCTGTAACAAGTTGAGACATTAAATTACAGAAATGCTGAGTAAATTTTTACTTAAGAAGCCACTTTACTCATTTTTCCTAAGTAGACATTTTCCTGTGGGATAAAAAAGTCAGGCCATTGGGAAAACCATCTATTCCAATCGATGGTGGCAATGTGGAGCATTAATGCATGGAACTGATGCTTATATAATTGCTTTCCGCTGCATTAAATTCTCATCTTTCTCATCCACTCAGTCTATAGTCCCATTCAAAATATTCCCTTAAAATCATCCATTCTGAGGGGCTAAATCTATTAAAAGAAATGCATAGATCTGCTCTCAGTTCTCTGTATCTGTGGACTCCACATCTGTGGAATCAACCAACTGTGATTAAAAATATTTGAGGAATAAACCATTAAAAAGTACAAATGAACAGTACAGTATAATGACTATATACATAACATTTACATTGTATTTGGTATTATACTACAGATTAAAGTATATGGAGGGATGTGCCATGGGTTATATGCAAATATATCAGGGATAGGTTATATAAAAATATATGAGGGACTTGAGCATCCACAGATTTTTGACATCCAAGGGAGCCCTGGAGCCAGTCCCACAGGAATACCAGGGATAATGATAAATGACTATAGAGTGTCACTCTTCTAATTGCATGTGCCATAGGGAGTTTTTCTTATTTTTTCTAGAAATAGTCACCAGAGTTTGGAATAAACAGTGTAAAAAACCAAATAGGGACAAGTGTTTGTTGAATGACTAACATGTACGTAGAAGCAAGGTAATGTCGAAAACTACAGAATTTGCAGTCAATCAGCCTGAGTTTGAATCTTCCCTGATTCTTCCTCCTCATGTGAGTTTAGTCATGTGAAATATAAACTAACTCTGTTTCGTCAACTCTAAAAGGGAGGCAGAATATTTATTGAGATTGATTTTTAAGACTGATGTATACAGGCTACTGAGCATTGTGTCCTTAACTCAAATGAGGAGTGCAATTTTATATTACATGTAAAATAGTTACTTATATGTGTGCAGGTATGTATGTGTGTATGTATGATGTTGAAATATCTGAACTTGCTTACATTGAACTATTTTGACCTATAAAAATGTTTTCATCCATTAAGGAAATTTCAATTTCTTATGAAAGGATTGGCACAGGGCACAATATTTTTGCCAATTATTGATAATTACAAAACATGGACTTTTCTATGTTAAGGGTGATCACAATATGCTGGACATAAGTGTGAATGACATAATAAATGTTA
>NW_012103543.1:3676408-3683300 GCF_000951045.1 Mandrillus leucophaeus
CCAGGTGGTTTGAATATCCTCATACTGAATGAAGACTCCTGGATTGTATCCAGAGGTCACCATTGTTTCCAGGAGTCTTGAGGCAGGGGGGCTCCTATAATTAGCAGTTTAGCAACAGGTACTGGCTTGTGGTCCTGGAGCAATAGCAGATTCCTGGTTTTTGGGTAAACTGGTCCTTTAACACTTGCTACCCCTGCTCTCTCCCTTTCTCTTCACTCTTTCATCTTTTCCAACAGCAATGCGAGCAATCCCCTGTACCAAAACTCTTTCTACTTGAATTTTAACATGAATTTATTTTCCTGACATGACTCCAATGGATTTTTTAAAAATAGAATGAAAATATTATTTTGATTAAAAAGCTAAATTTAATTTGTCTGGAAAATTCAGCCACCCAGCAATGCCTGTCAAGTAAAACATACTGTTTGATCTCAGTGTTGGTACTTGCTGAAATTACAGTGATTTAGGGTATAGCCAGCGAAAACTCTGTTTAGCAATTCAAACAACTTTGATAGTCTTTTGAGATCTATGGTGCACTAAGCACTGACTCCAGTCATTTCATAGTGTGTCCTGGAGGAAAATGAAGAGAAAGTGGGCATAGCTAAAATATAATGCCAGAATCCTGGCAAAGAGTCAATTAATAGCTTCAACCCAACTAGGACTCTTTTCCACAATCCACATTAATTCCCCACACCGGGCAGAATGCAGGTTTTTAATGAGAAAGGTCTATGACCAAATGGCGCAAGTACATACGTGACATACACAGATGTTTTGTAATCATGGTGGTTTCTTTCTGTCTTTATATGTATTTTTCTGTAACAAGTTGAGACATTAAATTACAGAAATGCTGAGTAAATTTTTACTTAAGAAGCCACTTTACTCATTTTTCCTAAGTAGACATTTTCCTGTGGGATAAAAAAGTCAGGCCATTGGGAAAACCATCTATTCCAATCGATGGTGGCAATGTGGAGCATTAATGCATGGAACTGATGCTTATATAATTGCTTTCCGCTGCATTAAATTCTCATCTTTCTCATCCACTCAGTCTATAGTCCCATTCAAAATATTCCCTTAAAATCATCCATTCTGAGGGGCTAAATCTATTAAAAGAAATGCATAGATCTGCTCTCAGTTCTCTGTATCTGTGGACTCCACATCTGTGGAATCAACCAACTGTGATTAAAAATATTTGAGGAATAAACCATTAAAAAGTACAAATGAACAGTACAGTATAATGACTATATACATAACATTTACATTGTATTTGGTATTATACTACAGATTAAAGTATATGGAGGGATGTGCCATGGGTTATATGCAAATATATCAGGGATAGGTTATATAAAAATATATGAGGGACTTGAGCATCCACAGATTTTTGACATCCAAGGGAGCCCTGGAGCCAGTCCCACAGGAATACCAGGGATAATGATAAATGACTATAGAGTGTCACTCTTCTAATTGCATGTGCCATAGGGAGTTTTTCTTATTTTTTCTAGAAATAGTCACCAGAGTTTGGAATAAACAGTGTAAAAAACCAAATAGGGACAAGTGTTTGTTGAATGACTAACATGTACGTAGAAGCAAGGTAATGTCGAAAACTACAGAATTTGCAGTCAATCAGCCTGAGTTTGAATCTTCCCTGATTCTTCCTCCTCATGTGAGTTTAGTCATGTGAAATATAAACTAACTCTGTTTCGTCAACTCTAAAAGGGAGGCAGAATATTTATTGAGATTGATTTTTAAGACTGATGTATACAGGCTACTGAGCATTGTGTCCTTAACTCAAATGAGGAGTGCAATTTTATATTACATGTAAAATAGTTACTTATATGTGTGCAGGTATGTATGTGTGTATGTATGATGTTGAAATATCTGAACTTGCTTACATTGAACTATTTTGACCTATAAAAATGTTTTCATCCATTAAGGAAATTTCAATTTCTTATGAAAGGATTGGCACAGGGCACAATATTTTTGCCAATTATTGATAATTACAAAACATGGACTTTTCTATGTTAAGGGTGATCACAATATGCTGGACATAAGTGTGAATGACATAATAAATGTTAGAGAAATTTAGAAAAGGTTTTCCACTAAAAGATCAAGTAAGCATTTAAAAAAAATTATGGTTGCTTAGGAAAGTTTAGAGAATAAATGCTTGTGTTACAAATACATTTAGATAACGACCAAAAGATCTATAAACATAATATCGCAGTAAAAGATTTCACGTGTAACTACGTGTTTAAGGAAGATGAAGTTAACCTCACCATATTAATTGAATACAAATGAACAAATAATTTGTAGCCTTCATTATGATATGATGAACCATCTTGAATATTCACACTGAAAAAGTGCAAAATGGAAAATGTGTAGGGACCTATATGCCAGTTACCCGAAGAACCACCAAACCTGCGAGTGATGTTGGAAAGGTAGCTTTGGGAGATCTTAATTAGCTGGCTTAACTTTAAGTACAATTACACCGATTACAGAAAATTACAGCTTATCTTAGTCTAAAATATGCTGTTATTAAAAGAAATTTTAGTTAAATATTATGTGAGTCTAAGAGAATGACAGTCAGCTTAGTACAACAGCAAGTCAGCTACCTGAAAATATTAAATATGTGTGTGCATATAGATACACACATACACCACTCTTAAATATTGTATGCATTAAAAAATCATTGCTTTCTTATTTGTTGATAATTATAGTTGTTGTCTTAACCATAAACATATAACTCCAACTACATTGTTTGGAATAGCCTAGCTCCACCTGTGCATAGACAAGAATAGCCTAAGAGTAAAGTTCAGCTTGGTGGTTTTAAACACTAAGACAGCTGCTTTCTTTATACGTTGTAAGACTTCTCAATTCCTTTGCACTAAAAATAAAAACTTTAGAGCTACGTAAGAAACTAGCAAATGAAATTTAATTTTCAATTTGAGCAAGATTACTGCTATAAATAAAAATTTTAAAAACGGATAGCTGATTTAACTCCGATGTAGAGATGCTTCATATCATATATGATTAATATTTTTAAATTTAAAGTATTTAACATTCATTTTCAGGGCATTTTAATTTCTGGTCAGTTTATTGTCTTGAAGTACCTCTTTACAAGTAGGCTATATGTTTATCTGATTATAAACTTTATTCAGCCTTCTAACTGCTGAAATGTAGCTGGGCATATTTGTTTCACTTCAGTTGGTAAAAGATTATCAGATACTATCTATATTTTAGGATAAAGCTTGAAAACATGTTGAAACTGAAATCTTTGGTACTTTGAGAAACACTGGATGTTCAGTTTTTAAAGAATCATAGAATTTCAGTGTGTACAAGAAATTATAGACATCTAATCAATAGTGTTTATTCCATATGTAAAGCTAAAGAAGATAAAATGGCTTATGAACTATAAATTGATGATTAGCATAGGATGTCTACTAAAACTAATGCTGTATGAAGACTGTATTGGTCTTTTCTCATGCTGCTATGAAGAAATACCTGAGACTGGGTAATTTATAAAGAAAAGAGGTTTAATTGACTCAGTTTTAATTGACTTATACTTCCCCATGTCTGGGGAGGCCTCAGGAAACTTACAATCATAGCAAAAGGCATCTCTTCACAGGGCTGCAAGAAAAAGTGCTGAGTGAAAGGGGAAGCCATTATAAAACCATCAGATCTCCTGAGAACTCACTATCACAAGAACAGAATGAAGGAAACCATGCCCATGATTCAATTATCGCTACCTAGTCCCACCCTCACACATGGGGATTATTACAATTCAAGGTGAGATTTGGGTAGGGACACAGTGCCAAATCATACCAAAGATCAAATAACTTAAAAGAATGTAAAATAGAAAAACTGATGTATATTTTAAAATGTAATATTCAACTGTCTTCCAAATCTGTATCTTAGTGATTTCAGTGTTTGTTTTATTGGTTTTTCTTTGTTTTCCTGTGAATGATGACCCTTGACTTTTTTCTCTGATATTGAATTATGACTGTATTTTTTAAAGTCATCAGAGGAAGAAATCATGGAGCTTATTAAAATGAGAATATAAGTACAGTTACTGCTTTTCTAGAAAAAACTTTAAACAAGTATCTATCATGCAAATCATTACCATTTCTAAATTACTCATATGACAATGGTAGAAAACAGATAATAAAATCAAAAAGCCAAGTTTTCTGTTTGTTTGTTGTTGTTGTTTTTGTTACATTTGTAGCCACATATAAAATGTTCAAGAGGGTGTTTGAAAGAAAAGAGAATGCAAGATGCTTTGATACACTGGAGTGGATAAACACGTTTTACAAATCATAATGAAAATTTATCATTTTAAAGTAAATTAGTCTGGTATTACTGATGGGTAAAATTCTTAACATATCTTTTTATACACATCTGTTTAAGGATTCTAGTAGAAATATGCATACAGTAGGCACTTATTTATGTTGGATAATTACAAAGTTGTTATATTAGAAGTGATATGAGAAAATGCTCTAAAGTGGGAAATGAGAGTTTCAGAATTTAAGAGAGCTCATTTGTGATTGAGTTATTTTAGGAGATTATTTTATGTTAATATACCGAGGTAAAATTATGTTTGTAATCAGAGAAAACTGAGCTGCTTTAGCCATGCAGCATCACGTAAGAAGTACCACTGCAAATACAGTCAGAAGTATGGAAGATGAATGTTTTCTTGGGAGATAAGTGAAAGCAGCTTTGAAATAAACTCTTACCAAAAGATGGAGTGGCAAAATGGGAACATAACCCAGAACCAATTACATATATACTTACAATTAGAACTACTTTGACCATTTCTACAAACTTCAATATTGCCACTGGATAATGCACATAAGGATGCTTAAGAAATATTACTCACAAACATAAATAAATGGGCTCACTTTTATATTATGTATATTTTAACATTTTATGAGCCAACAGTCTCTGCTAAATATAAGTTGCCAACTACTGCTTGAATCTATTCCACAACCAAGGACCTCAGTGATTTTGTAAAGAGAATAAAGAGAACACACAAGAAACCAGTAATTCATTTAAAAGCAGAGCAAAACTTGTTAGTTAGATATGGTCTGATTTATTTTTTTTAATTCACCTTACATTTTAAGACTTTGTTGCCCTTCATTTGTAACAGCAGGGTTTGACAAATATTTTCCTTATATATCATATCTGATACAAATTCTTATTTAATAGTTTTATTTCAGTGGGAGAGTCTGAGTTGATTTTCAGAATGAGTTATTGATTCTATACCTTTAAGCATTTTTTGGATATAGAAATAATTGATCAATGACATTTATCTGATTTACTCTAGGGCAGATGATAAACAAGGAAATGGAAGTTAAAGGATCAAAACTAATAATAATCCTGTGCATAGGCCACTTACATAACCTGACTATTTGACTATGAAATCATTGCTTTCCAGACAAATTATTTTTCTGTTTACTGAGATTAGAAGGGTCTAAAGGAAATGCATTATGTTTATTTTGCCTGAAAATACTGGTAGTGCTAATCATACATTAATAGTGAAATAAGAATTAATAAGCATAACTTAAATGTCATGCAGAAAATTTAAAGAAATGAAAAGTATTATTTTAGAAAAGTTTTATAAAATTGTAGAAAAAAATAAATCTCATATAAAAACATCCATTGGATTTGTGGTAGGTGTATTAAAATGAAAAGAAATCCCTGCTGGCTGAACTCATTCCCTCCCAAACTCTAAGCTCTACAGACACAGAGAAAAAGAAAAAAGAAAAAAAGCAGCTTAAATCAGCTTCGCAATGGTTTTCTGTAAGGTTAATTAATTGTTGCTAATTGCACTGTGCTGCGGCCAGAGACAGAAGCGTTGTCAGAGATAACGCAGTGGGAAGGAACAGGGATGAAAGAGAAGTGTTTATGGAATTTGAACTTCCAGAAGTTCCTCCCTACTTCAGTGAGCTTAAGATGCAAAAAAGGTAACACCATATTAGGAGAACACAGACATCCTGAAACAAGATGTAATTGAGTACTTTTTTTAAACTCCTGAGTAATTACATACATATCAATTAGCCAAGTGGAAACTTGGTAATTCTTTGTTTACTTGATCCATGTAATAGTCAAATTCTATAATTCAGTCTCCCAAATTCATTTTGAGGATAATAGATACAGTCATAACCAACATGCATTATCATTCAACTCTAATAGATGTTTCATGCTGGAGAGAAAGGTAAAGATGAAAAATAACATTTATAAAAGTGAATCATGTGCCTGGTATTGTATTGTTCTAAAGGAGCTGTAACTCATGAAGTCATTAATACTGTTATCCGCATTTTTATAGGTAAAGAAATAGACGAAGGGGTTAAATACTTACCAAGGGTCATAGATAATAAGTGGTGGAACACACGTTTGAATCACTATACCATGCTGTAACAGCGACTTTCTATTATGCCTCTCATAAACATATTGGAAGAGATGCCTGTGTTTTTTTGAAGATCAGCTATAATTTTGACAAACTCATAGTGGACTTCCAGTTTGACCAATGTGATCATTCAGGAGAATTTTAGAGAACTAGATGCAGAAAGAACTTGCCTTTCTAGTTCATTCCTATCTATATCTTCATCAGTTAAGAGATTATGTTGGTCTGGAAAGGGTCAACATATGTCACTATTTAGAAACATCTTTTAACTCTAACAAGACAGAGAAAACAACTTGATTTTTAAATTTCTGTGTATAATCTAAGATTAAAATATATGTTAGAAGTCAACAGATTCACAAACAAGACATTTTATATAAATATTCAATAGATAATTATAAACTGGAGAAAAATGAGGGTAAATATAAAGAAAAAAAAATAATCAGCCTGGCAGACTGGCTAAATATTCTTGTCTCTGATACTCAGAAACCTTGAAACACATAC
>NW_012103543.1:3684825-3738616 GCF_000951045.1 Mandrillus leucophaeus
TTGGGGGGATTTTATGGCTACATTCCCCTGATAATATACTTATAAACCCATAAATTAAATACTGGCTTTTAGTTTCTTAGGTAAAGTGTATTAGAGTGGATTATAAGAAAATAAGGCAATGTTTTAAAAATTACATTCTCTTGAGCTTGTGCTTTAAGACTTGTATTTTTATGACTAAGGAAATCTTAATGAAAGACTTAAAATATTAATATAGCAAGATATCCCACATAGGCATAGTATGAATTGGAAAAATCTCAATCTTAATATCTAATAGTGACACAGGAAAGATATGATTATCAGGCTATTGTGTTGGGGTGGTTCTTAATGCTTTTTTCATTGATTATACCTTCTATATATATTTATTTTGAGCGAGAATTACAATACTCATTTGCCAACATAGTGTAATTCACCTTTCTTTCTTCATCTGGTCTCTTCAAAATCCTGTTTTTGTCAAACTCTAAACACATACCTCTCATCAAATTTCCTGGTACTCTCAAACTCTATTATTTTTTTCCTCTTTCCCAAATTTTTATTCATGACATTATTGGTTGTATAACTCCTAATAATCATTCAAGACTCAACTTAGAGATTACTGTTTCAGCAAGCCTCTCTTTATCCATCTGTCACCTGCCACTTCCAGCAGGCTGGGCTAAATGGGCTTTTTATTTATTACTTTTTTTTTTTTTTTTTTTTTTTTGAGACAGAATTTTGCTCTTGTCGCCCAGAGTGAAGTGCAATGCTAAGACCTTGGTTCACTGCAACTTCCACTTCCAGAGTTCAAGTGATTTTCCTGCCTCAGCCTCCCAAGTAGCTGGGATTATAGCTGTCTCTTATACACATCTAGATGTGTATAAGAGACAGCCATATTAGGAGAACACAGACATCCTGAAACAAGATGTAATTGAGTACTTTTTTTAAACTCCTGAGTAATTACATACATATCAATTAGCCAAGTGGAAACTTGGTAATTCTTTGTTTACTTGATCCATGTAATAGTCAAATTCTATAATTCAGTCTCCCAAATTCATTTTGAGGATAATAGATACAGTCATAACCAACATGCATTATCATTCAACTCTAATAGATGTTTCATGCTGGAGAGAAAGGTAAAGATGAAAAATAACATTTATAAAAGTGAATCATGTGCCTGGTATTGTATTGTTCTAAAGGAGCTGTAACTCATGAAGTCATTAATACTGTTATCCGCATTTTTATAGGTAAAGAAATAGACGAAGGGGTTAAATACTTACCAAGGGTCATAGATAATAAGTGGTGGAACACACGTTTGAATCACTATACCATGCTGTAACAGCGACTTTCTATTATGCCTCTCATAAACATATTGGAAGAGATGCCTGTGTTTTTTTGAAGATCAGCTATAATTTTGACAAACTCATAGTGGACTTCCAGTTTGACCAATGTGATCATTCAGGAGAATTTTAGAGAACTAGATGCAGAAAGAACTTGCCTTTCTAGTTCATTCCTATCTATATCTTCATCAGTTAAGAGATTATGTTGGTCTGGAAAGGGTCAACATATGTCACTATTTAGAAACATCTTTTAACTCTAACAAGACAGAGAAAACAACTTGATTTTTAAATTTCTGTGTATAATCTAAGATTAAAATATATGTTAGAAGTCAACAGATTCACAAACAAGACATTTTATATAAATATTCAATAGATAATTATAAACTGGAGAAAAATGAGGGTAAATATAAAGAAAAAAAAATAATCAGCCTGGCAGACTGGCTAAATATTCTTGTCTCTGATACTCAGAAACCTTGAAACACATACCTTAGAATAAATGGCAAGTTGACAAATGAACATGTATTTACATTGGCCATTCAGATATGAGTTATAGGTATTTCTTAGTCATTTGTATGTATAAAATGCAAATAAACCAATATCTACTTTTTACATGTTTTTATTGTAAAATATATTTAACATAAAATTTCCCATTTTAACTTTTAGCTGTACAATTCAGTGACATAAGTATATTCGTATTGTACAAACACATCACTATTCATTTCCAGAAATTTTTTATAACATCTACTTTTAAAGATGAAAAAACATACTAAGAATTTAGGGCCTCAGATGTTTAGCTCCCAATTTTAGATATGAACATTTACATTTCCTTGGGAAAGAAGAAGCCCGAACTACTTATGTCTACATAATCTCCATCATTTTCTAATATTCTTAATATGTGATCATTTATTCTTTACACACAAGAAATGAAATAACTACTTAGTTTTTCTGTTTTCATAATTGTAAAATGTTCCTGGAACTTCATATCAAAGCTATATTCATTTCAATTCAGAAAAAGCAATTCTAATTTATTAGAGCTGCAAATCATTTTGGGTATTGAGGTGAAACATATTTGCTATACAGAATAATATGTTCTGTGTTTTAGACAATTTCAAACTGAGGCTTAGTTGCTTTAATCTGTAGAGTTAAAAAAATATTGGCAGCATCTAATGAATTGAATGATAATGACAAAATGTTGCACAGGTAAATACGTCAACATAGAAGAACTCAATTCTCATTGCATTTTTACTTATCTCATCTAATTTATCCTGAAGAAAAAAAAAATGAAAGAATTGTGCTAAAGGGGAAAATTGTGCTTTTTATTTCATTTTTTATAACTAACATGTTTAACTGATGTGAACATGGAAAAGATGCCCAAACAAAAAAAGAAATTCTCATCCATTTTCACCTTTGAAAGGAATTTGACATTTTCATTAAGGTTCCTTGAAATTGTTCTTTATAATTTGAAGACAAAAGTGTTGAAATCATATTACCGTTGCTAAACCAAAATATAAAATTGTGACACTCTTTGATGGTAATGTCCTGGCACAAAATTGCAAAGTTTTCAATCTCCTTTGCATCCTTGAAGTGAAAATAGGTTATTTTCCAATATTTCCACTGCCTAAATTCAAACTATTGACCTGATTTTCTACTCCTTTAAATATTAAGCTTTAGAATGCTATTTCAAATTCATTTAACTATATGCTATCTTGGCATTTTTAAACAAAGAGCATTTTATTTCTCCATCATGACACTCAACTTCTTTCCAGAGTTTGCAATACCCCTACCTCAGATTTGAATTTATTCTGGGCCTCAGAGTAGATGTGTATTCATTCTGGTTCTTTGTTAATGTATGAGTCAAAATGAAAATATTAAGTCACATTTAATTGGTAATTTGTTAATAGTAAATTCTATTTTGAAATACTTTCCCAAAGAGAATCTGGCACTGATTCTCAGGAAAACATCAATATGTATCCAGAACAATCAAATAAGAGGCTTTAATAAGTTTTTGTACCATATAAGATAGTTAATTGTTCAGACCTCAGCAGGTAGCCTATTTGGGGGGATTTTATGGCTACATTCCCCTGATAATATACTTATAAACCCATAAATTAAATACTGGCTTTTAGTTTCTTAGGTAAAGTGTATTAGAGTGGATTATAAGAAAATAAGGCAATGTTTTAAAAATTACATTCTCTTGAGCTTGTGCTTTAAGACTTGTATTTTTATGACTAAGGAAATCTTAATGAAAGACTTAAAATATTAATATAGCAAGATATCCCACATAGGCATAGTATGAATTGGAAAAATCTCAATCTTAATATCTAATAGTGACACAGGAAAGATATGATTATCAGGCTATTGTGTTGGGGTGGTTCTTAATGCTTTTTTCATTGATTATACCTTCTATATATATTTATTTTGAGCGAGAATTACAATACTCATTTGCCAACATAGTGTAATTCACCTTTCTTTCTTCATCTGGTCTCTTCAAAATCCTGTTTTTGTCAAACTCTAAACACATACCTCTCATCAAATTTCCTGGTACTCTCAAACTCTATTATTTTTTTCCTCTTTCCCAAATTTTTATTCATGACATTATTGGTTGTATAACTCCTAATAATCATTCAAGACTCAACTTAGAGATTACTGTTTCAGCAAGCCTCTCTTTATCCATCTGTCACCTGCCACTTCCAGCAGGCTGGGCTAAATGGGCTTTTTATTTATTACTTTTTTTTTTTTTTTTTTTTTGAGACAGAATTTTGCTCTTGTCGCCCAGAGTGAAGTGCAATGCTAAGACCTTGGTTCACTGCAACTTCCACTTCCAGAGTTCAAGTGATTTTCCTGCCTCAGCCTCCCAAGTAGCTGGGATTATAGGCACCTTCCACTATGCCGTGCTAATTTTTGTATTTTCAGTAGAGACGGGGTTTCACCATGTGGGCCAGGCTGGTCTCGAACGAACTCCTGACCTCAGGTGATCTGCCCACCTCAGCCTCCCAAAGTGCTGAGATTACAGGTGTGAGCCACGGCGCCCAGCCTAAATGGGCTTTTGTATCTTTTTTTATTGCCATTGTCACATTGTGTATATTCAATAGGTTTCCCCATCCCCCCCATATCTGGCTATGAATTTCAACAAGTATGTTTGAAACTTTTGTAGATTTTCACTGTTACAAATACATTATTTTTGAAAAAAAAGACCCCTGGAGAGGATGACTTATTTCATTTATCCATTCATTGTAGTAACTACTACTACTTTATGCCACTAAGGTGCCAAACTTGAAAACAGGTAGAATAAATTGTGTTATGATATATTCATCATTTCTCAGTAAGAGATAGGGGCCCAATAAACAAATAGTTTTATAATCCATTGTGTTGTCTGCCATTGACATAAAAGAGGTGAAATGCCTATGGTCCTGCCCTGATGGAACAGTCAGATTAAAACATGTATTGGGGATTAAAAATAGTAATGACAACAGGAATAAGACATCAGTGTTTGGGAGTGGGAGTCTGTAGTGTAGACCAATTTCTGTGTGTGTGTGTGTGTGTGTGTGTGTGTAGCAGAGAAAGGGGAAAGGGTAATGACAAAATGTCTACTGAAAAATACTTCCCAAATTTTTTTCTGAAGTGACCAACTTTTCTACTTCTGTTAATTTTACTATACCATGCCTCAAGTATTATCTCAACCAAAAACCTCTCCTCTGTCCTGTGATTTAGAAAACGTTCTACATTATTTTGCTGCAGAAAATCATTGTCTTTTCTCTTTCCTGTTCTAGAACACCATTTAGTGCTTTTCATTTTTTTCTCCTCAAACTGGCTACATTTTTTCTTAAATGTGAATGAAATTAGTCATAACATCAGCTCTCTGAACATATAATCTTGCTGAAATGTGACAGAAATGCAAATGAAATGTAAAGCTTGTTTAGCATAAAAGAGAAAGGATGTTCCTTTTCAAATACTGCATTGTTCTAAATATAAACTTTATTCATACACCTTTTCAGGCCACATTTTGAAGTCAAGCTGTCTTATACATAGAAATGACTTTATTTTCAGGCAAACAGGATCCTGTTATGTGACTAACTAAGGTGAGACAGTGCAAGTTCTTATGATTGTTCAAACAATTTAATGCAAATTTTTAGGTTAAAGTACAAGTGTTTTCGTTTTCTTAAATTACAAATACATAATACTTCAATATTTCCCACTGAATTCATTCTGTAAAAAGATCATCATAGCCAAGTGTACAGAGATAGAGCAAAATTAGTTGTGGTTTTAGTGCTCAAATATAATTAAGAATGAATATATTTCACAGTGGGCAGTGGTATTTGCACTGTAGTGCTTACATCGTCTGAAGTCACTCTAAAGTGTCTCCTAAAGACTTCCTCCTCAAGGAAAAAAAAAGGCAAATTCTTATCTCAGATGCTTTACTTTTATCATGAAGCCTGGAAGCTCTGTATTGTATTTGTTGTGGCTGCATATAGATCTGCATAACACATGTTTTAAACTAATTTTTGGCAACTAAAAATGTTTTCTTGAATGCTTTTTCTAAATTAGATTTCCAAAGAATTTGGACCATGGGTTTAGCTAACAGTCAGCCTTAAGACATTGTCTCCACCTACCCACCTATGGAGAACTGTACTGATTGAAACATAGCTATGATCTACACTACAGGCATAGGTTGTGGAGAGGTTCTATGTTAATTAGGGAAATGCGAGTTACTGTTAAACAAAAAGCAGTATTTAAGGATCTGAATCTCCAAAAACTTTTTACTTGGTCAGGAATAGTCTAACGTGGATATTTCTGATAATTGGCAGGATGAAGGGCTCTGCTCCATTCTGTCTTTCAGGAATCCAAGAAAATGGAGGTTCTGCCATTTTCAAAGACATGACTTTCATTGTCTCCTGGGATGAAGGTGGAGATACCCAGTAAACAGATGGAAGAGCAGGGAAGCAGAGGAAAGGCACATCTGCTTCTTAATTACCTTGACCCAGAAAAGAAAGATAGGCATCTCTTTTGCTCATATCCTCTTTATGAGGACTACTCACATGGCCACACCTAAATGCAAAGGAAACCTAGAAATACAGATTCTGGCCAAGAAGCCACTTCCTGGCACTAACTGCATCAAGAAAAAAGAGTGAACATCTATGTGATCTCCACGCTTCCATACCTGTTCTCCCTACTACTGCCTATTCTCTGTGCAGCACCTAGAGTGTGACTTGAAAAATACAATCAGTTTATTTAAATCCCCTGCTTATAATCTTACTGATCTTCTCGAACACAGAATACAATGCCAACTCCTAATCAAGACTGTAACGGAGTGATTCTCTGGACCCCGCTTAACTCTGTGATCAGATATGCTGTCTCTCTCTCTCGTTCCTCATATTTTAACTACGCTTCATTTCTTTCAGACTCATTTCCATCCCAGGAATTATGCAATTACTGTGTCTTTTGCCTTAGTTGATCTTCCTGAAGATCTTCACATTAGACTTGTCATCATTGAGGTAGCAGGTCCAATGTCCAATCCTAACAGAAGTTTATCCTGACCATCCTAACTAAAGGAGCAAGCTCCCAGCCAGCCACTCTATACCATGGCCTTGCTTGATTCTCTTACTAGTACCTGTCAGTCCTATGATACGTAGTACCATAAGACTGTATAACTGATCTGGGCAGTAGATGGTCTCTTCTCATCGCTCATTTTACCAATGAGGAAACTAAGCCCCAAATCCTGCTGACTTGCTTAAGGTCACACAGCTGTTAATGGCAGAGTTGAGACCCTGAGTAGATATTTCCAACATTTATTTTATAAAATATTTGGAGAATGTAAGATATAATCACCTAATATTTGTCTGTATAAATTGGTATTTTTTTTCAGAGAGAAGGAAACCTGCTT
This sequence comes from Mandrillus leucophaeus, assembly GCF_000951045.1. NCBI lineage: Eukaryota > Metazoa > Chordata > Mammalia > Primates > Cercopithecidae > Mandrillus > Mandrillus leucophaeus. The sequence continues at coordinate 3,692,017 of NW_012103543.1, forward strand.
CTTAACAGACAGTAGGTAGAATGTAACTTTTAAGTAAATACCAGGTTCAGAGACAAGTGAAATGTCAAAGTGAACATAGTCTTGAGCTGTGCTGTCCAAACCAGTAGCCTCTAGCTATATGGGGCCATTTAAAATTAAGGAAAATTGACAGTTAGTTACACCAGCTAGATTTTCATTCCCAGTAGCCACATGTGGCAAGTAACTTCCTCACTGGACAGTGCAGGGAAATATTTCAATCCTCTAGAAAATTAAATCTGATAGGGCTGGCCTATTGATTTGTATTATACTCTTATCTGGTTTGTGATCCTTGGTTTTGAATTTCATAATTCCCGTTTGCTTTCTAATTATTTTTACAACCATCTTTCCAGTTTCTCCACTGAATGTCAGACACAGGCTTTCAACAAAGCAGGTGAGGTGAGATGGGGAGAGACATAATAGTAACTCATGGTGAATCGCTAGGAAAAATACTTTTCATAATTTGTATTTGCAGTAATACATATATTGATGAATATCAGTAGTTTTCTTATACCATTGTATAAAATAGGACTATAATAACTTAAACTCACATAATTGTGCAAAGCCTTTCTAGGACATTTTATTGTAGCATTGGGGAATTGCATCATAAGTTTGGTGGCCCTCTATCAGGTTGTTAGGGACTGTTCATGTTACTCCTTTTCACCTTTGTTCCAGTTGCCTAGTGCCAAGGATAGATTTACCAGTTTATTAATTTCCAAGGTAATGAGTGACATTTCTAGACCTCTCAAGGGCATTGCTAATAACTCAAGAGTAAGCAGTTCAGTTTCTGTTTCTTAGGCTTTATAATTGGTGATGCTCTTGTTTCTCTCACTTATACTAGAGAAAGAGTAATTTAAGGTATTCAATGATTTGGACTCTTGTATCAATTATACAAGGTGACCTCAAATATAAAGAAGTTCTCTGTTTATTATTCTTGTTGTGAAAAAATATTAATGAGTGAGAGCAGACATGACAGAGTAAAGACCAATTACAAGAACTGGAAAATCATGTCAAAATTAATATTCTTCTGATAATGGGCATGATGATCACTGTCATTTTCTAGGCTTGGATATGCATGGTTTGCACCCCACATGCATTTTTTTTCTGATCCAATTTGGTAAGCGGTTCTGAGGCAGTGTCTGAACTATAGCATTATCCCAATAACTATACATTTCCCAGGCCTGACAAAATAATTTAAATGGAATATTCCTGACTTTGTTACTGAAATACAAATCAACATTGTATTTCTCAGTATATATTAGAAAGGGGAACATTAACTAATCGAAAAGGAAACACACAAGATGGTGAGATAACCGAAAAGGAGGTTAAATGTAAAAATGAAGAAAGTAGAAGCAAACAAGGGTGATTTTCTTGAGAAGAGCCTGAAAAAATATAAAATAAGATTCTTAATATGTTTGTGAGTCTACCATTACAAAGTGATTCTACCTAGCCTGTGTAATTTCAAACATCCAAATGTGACAAAATGATGACAAATACGTATAGATAGACTTTACATCAATATAAGTGTTACATGTTAGTGTCATCTTGCTACACTGGTTTTTCTTCAAGCAGTAATTAAATTCCTGCCTTTTAGGAAAGTTTGAAGTATTGATATTTGGGAGATGGTTTTCTCATTAACATTTCTACCTCTTTGCTTTCTTCCAATTGTGAGATTCTATAATTAAACACTAATTGTGACAGGTTGGACAATTTAGGTCAAGATTTAAAGAAATATAAATATTTAGGTAGAATTGATTACTGGTATCTCATTTTATTCATCTATCCTTATTATTTCATGGCAAGTAGATTGAAGAACAATTACTTCATGGAAATAATTGTTTCTTTATGACCTTATGTGACTCTCTTAGGCCATTTCCATCTTTTTTTAATACTCAAAATGTTTGGTCCATTGGTTTGCCAGACTTACCAGTTTAATTTCATTCCATTAAGAAAGCTGACCATTTTATGACTTACAAAAAAAAAAAAAAAACCAAAAAAACCATTTCTTATTATCTTCATTTTTTTCTCTCACCGAATTTCTTCTGTCAGAATCATATTAAACATATACACAAAAACATACACATGTACATGTATTCAACATTCCCACACCAAATGCCTAAAAGAACAAAAATAAAAACAAATCTAAAGAAATGGACAGTTCTGGATCAAATAAGCTAGCATTAAGAAAAAAAATGATGATTTTTTAAAATCAGTGACAGGAGAATTTTACCACCATTATACCCACTTATATCACACACAGTCTCACTGGATATTTTGAGATATATATTAAATTGATTGCCTTTATTAATGGCTCTGGAAGCGTCAAGAACACCTAAGATGAACCTGCCCTGTATTTTCATACCTTGGATAATTTTCTTTTGAAAGCCCTCTAGAAGACAATATAAGATTTTTAAACTGTCTATACCTCTTTATTATTTGAAGAAATATAAGCTTATTTTTAGACACCTTGTTAAACTCTTTAACTTATTAATTCTACCCCATACTACCTCATTTGGTACTTTGGGAAAAATGTAAATTTTTCAATGTATATATACTTTTACTCTAAAATGCTATTTTAATGCAAATGAAATTCACATATTGCTTGATTCTCCTTGTACATTCCAATATAACTTACTCAAAATTGATGAGCAAAATCACATTAGGTTTTTTAGTAATTGGCAACAGTCCCCAATGACCCAATTAAGCATAGATGTTCTGTTTTTCAGAAATGTAATTTTAGAAGAGATAAGGAGATAAATTCACTTACTATCCATTTTACAATTGTAAAATTTGCTCTTATTAATACTGAATAGAATCAACTGAGATGAGAAGTAAATTAATACATGATAATAATATACCAAAACCTCATTTAAAAATTATATGGTTTTTGAGTTGTTCATATATTTTCTGTATACAAAATGTATGCTGTGTTTCTCACGATGTTACAATATGGAAAATTCATATTTCATAAGTAGTTTCTTAATGTAGTTTATTGTAGATGTTGCAATAAGAATAATAGGAATAATGGATATTTTAAGTTAGGTTTGTATGAACCACAGACAGAATAGAAACAATGCATTCTGATATGGCATTAAAGTTGAGAAAAGACTATTTTCCATTTCACACTGTATAATATTCTATCATTCGATGGTAAATTATTATTTGTTTTTCTGGTCAGCGTATAAGTTAGTTATATTTTGAAATGTATTAGGATATTAAACCGAAGATGATATTTCATGTTGATTTTTTAACTAATGTCCAAACCCATCATCAACAACAAAGTATCAGAAGATATATAGAACAGCAACAGTCTGTTTTTAAAAGTAATTTTTTAAAGGTAGGAATCACTTTTTTTTTTTTTTGGTGAGGCGAAGTCTCGCTCTGTCACTGAGGCTGGAGTGCAGCGGCATGATCTCGGCTCACTGCAACCTCTGTCTCCTGGGTTCAAGCAATTCTCCTGCCTCAGCCTCCCAAGTGGCTGGGATTACAACCATGCCTGGTTAATTTTTGTATTTTTAGTAGAGACGGGATTCACCATGCTCACCAGGCTGGTCTTGAACTCCTGACCTCAGGTGAACCACCTACCTTGGCCTCCCAAAGTGCTGGGATTACAGTTTTGAGCCACCGTGCCCAGTGGCCTTTCAGTATAATGGTTTAGCAATCTGGATTATAGAGGCTGGTAAACATAAATGAATATCAAAGCTTATTGGATAATTTTATTAAGATAGAAATATGATTTAAAATTTTCAAATGCTGTTAATTCCTCTCCAAAAGATCAAAAAAAATTTATAGTTGGTTTATTTTTGGGTTTATTAAATTAATTAAGGAAATAATAGAACTTTTGGAAACTATGTGCAACTTTTTACCACCAAGCCATTCGGAGACTCCATCTAGACTTCATACAGCATTAAAATAATTTGAAAAATTCCAAGGTTCAAAATTGTTTTAAAAAATAGTGTAATCCTAAGAAGATTTCATTCGTAATGTTCAGCATATCTTCTTTAAATTGTCTTCCTCATTTTATTTTCTATTTAGTAATTTAAAAATATAACAGTTATCTTCCTATTTTATGAGCTCCTTAAAACATTTATGCTAAACTAGTACCCCTGGGTCCTTGAACTTCTCCTCCTGTTCTTCCACACATCCTCCTTTTCAATATTAACACTATTCCCTTCTTATTGCCACAGTTCCACCCACCTAGATTGCCTCAATTCATTGCTGAATTTGGCCTGCAGGTCCCAGACACAGGATCCATACTCCATATCTGGTTGGAGTACAGGAGGTAGTGGTAAATGGTGAATACTCGGAAATCACTGTATTGTTAACCTAACATACATTTACAATATATGCTCTTTGTATTTAGGGGAATTGATTGGTCCTGCTAAGATTATCTTTATTATCCAGACCAGATTCATAGGGTTGTGACCCCCCGACTAAAGCGGAGAGATCCTCCTAGATTACCTCTCTATCAAGTGGCCAAGAAGAGTTCTTAGGTTTGCAAAAGTTCGTTAATTGAAATTTGAGTAAATGAATGGATATTGATAGAATTCTTACAAACTCTCCATTGAAAAAAGGCGGTAAAAACTGCAATAAAGAAATTTATTTAATTTAGCATTTTTCAAGATTTTTTAACCCACATTTAACTTTTTTTCGGACACATGTTAACATCTTGCAAAAATTTGATGCTCTTTAGTATTTGCAAAAAGGTGTCTCAGATGGTAAAGTTAACAATCAAAAAATATTCCAATATGTTCCACCTTTTTTCACTTATCTGAACCAATGCAGATGTAGGAGAAACAAGAAATATTGAGAAAAAATAATTGGAAGTCAAATTTTGCTTCTTATTTGATAAATGAAATATTTTAGAATTTTAAAATAATAGGACTGGATTAAGAATTTATAAAATGTATAGGCCATTATATTAGTAGTTAGAATTTCTGAAATTTAACATAGAAAGCATTTCAGCATTTTTTTTAAAAGCACTGCACATAAATAACAGAACAATGAATGGATTTTATAAGGAATATTGATTGCATTATATCCTGACTCAATGAGAAGGGAATAAAAATCCTTCAAAAACATTGACCTACAGAAACTTTACAGTTTCCCTGGACAAAGGTCTTAGCAGTTGAATACTTCAGAGATTGTCTAATGCCTTCAAGAGGCCTAATACATATGGCGTCATTCCCTTCATTGCTGAATCTGCTTAGGATAATCCCGACTCATCACAGTTTAATGCCTGGTCACTTTCAGGCATCAAACACAATTGGTGTTGATGAATAGAAAAAGACAAATTCAGCCACCTACTCCACAGCTTTGAAAGTGGGTCAACTATCTATGTTAACACATTACAGCTGAGGTGTCCTAAAGACACTAAAAGGAGAGAAAGGAATAAAAAGAATTAGAGCGTGCCACCCTATGGTTTCTCTTCCTTCAATCCATTTATATGGTCTGTTCTGTGGCTTTGCCTGGGATAGGGCCTACTGAAAATTGAGACCAGCTTCAGAGTTTTAAAAAGTAATAATGTCTTGTCTTTCCATGAATAAGGAGGCTAATTTACCAACAGATAAAGACACCCTCAGAAATATCAATTAAGTTCATGCAAACAAAGAAAAAACATGAAAGCACATACACTCAAACAAAACTGTTATTCCTTTAGAAGGCAAATTACATTTAACAATATATTAAATGTTAATACCAGCCCAAAGTGTCACTTTGGTCAAAAATTTCACAGCAAGTTATCAGAATCAGACACAACAGTTCATGTATTAGTCAAATTCAAGCAGTAGGGTAAAATATGACTAGATATATGCCGAACTTCTCTAATTGAATTTGGATAAGTGGAGGAGCATGGCACCTGTGCATTGTGGAGCATGTGATGCAATGTCACAATACATTCACTTGCATCACATTATAATGAGATATGATGAAATATAATACATTATTTCAAAATAAAATGAAAAAAAATTGATGTGCAATATAACTTTCACTAGTGGGCATGTATAAAGAGGGAGAAAACAGATTATGAGAAGTCTGGGCAAACTGTGAAAGCAAGTAATTTGAATTTATTTACAGATCAAATCTTCACTCTAGTGATTCTCCGCAGAGCTGCCATCATTAATAGTCAGGGCTTAATATCTGTCATTTCAAATTGCTTTGGTTGGAAAATTGGAACAGTAGTTGTCAGGCTAGTTGTCTTTTTCCTTTGAACATTATTCATATCGATTCAGATTGATTTATTCACAGAAATATCAAATAATATGGGAGGCTAGTTTTTCAAGTAGAACATTTTTAAGTTGTACTTTTCCTGTAGTTTTTCCACACAACGCATGTTTAGATTTACACATATTACCTGAATAATGTATGGACATTCATTCTCAGGCCCCAAACTAGTTTCTCCTTTCCTAACATACTAATGTTCTTAGCATTCAGAACCTGTATTGTTTAACTGGTGACAGACACTGAAAACGCGAAAGGTTGTAGGTCTCTGATGCATACTGTATTTGAAATTATTCTCAGCAGATAACCTTAAATCTTCTTGAACCAAATGTTTAACCTGTTCCTTGATCTCTGAACATAGTTGAGGACAGTAGGAGGAGTTGATAATTCTTTTCTATCCCCTTGTCATTTCTACTACAGCCTGTCATGGAATTCTGAGTGAGTAGTAGAGGTCTCAGATCCTCGACATGGTGGACAATTTGTAATCACAGCAAAGAAAGAAACGAACACTTTCCTGTTCTGGGTGTAGAGTTTCTCAACCAGGTCTTTGTAATTTCAGAAGGAAGCTCCTAAATATAAAGGGAGAAGTAGCTTTTTCCTGAGAGACTTTTCAGTAACATACATTGTCCATGGGGCAGGCTCTCAGAAACATAACTTGGATGTAATCAATGCATACTTAGCATATTTGGTACATGCTAGAGAAGGGGTGGAAACGCAAATTCAATCATTTTTGAGAGTCTAGAATGACTGGGTGAGACATTTTGATTATATCCATTTGCCTTTAGAGAGTCATTGAAGGTTTCTGCCTAAAAGACTGGTATGTAAATAGTTTTATAAAGAACAAAGTGAGTCTCAAAATCTTGATAAGATTTAGGTACATGCTTACAACAAATGTATCATTGAACAAGTCATTATCTATGATTTTGTTTATAATGTTTCAATATTTGAAAGCTATACTACAGTATTTGTCTAAAAACTTTATAAAAGCATTGTTCTCTCCACAATCAGGGATATTATACCACTTTGCTCAAATTAATATAATACTCAATTATTTTGTAATTCTGATTACAATAATCAAGCTATAAGATGAAATCCTTGAAGGAAGCATCAATGTCTTCATCATCTTTGTACTCCCAGTGCCTATCACAGTGCTTGGAACATTGCAGGGTGTTAATAGCCACAGATTAATGTGAATAAATGTAACAGTGAAGAAACAAATATAAAAACTGCTGTTCTTTTCCTTCTGGTCTCAGGAAGTTTTACTTTTATTTGTTTTACACATACATATACACATGATATATACACCTGGACAAAAATCAAATCCTACATGTTACTCTCAAAAGCACAGCTACCAATTTCATGTTACTCTTAATTGTAAATCAATAAAAAGTACCCAAACAAAAAGTTTGTAGAGGATAAAATTTCTTTATTTTTCATTTGGCCATTATGTTGATTTTAATCAATAAAGAGTTATTAAAATACATTTTAACTTGCTAGGAGGATTTAAAAGGAAAAGGATATTACATAAGCACAATATTAGTTTCTTTTAACAATTGTTCTTTTCATATGTAACTTCCCACTATAGCTGGAAATAGTTATTTCAGCCATTTGTAAGTCAATGGAATATACTGATAAAACACTACATAGTAATACAATTTGAAATCTCAAGTAGTATAAATACTTGAAATGAGATTTTTTTCACAATTATATATCTGAAATTGGTAAATCTTAGAAATAAATATTATTTGATATATTTATTAAGTTATTGTCCATAGGGATTCAATGTATGTATTATGAGTCTATTAATTCCTTTAGAAAAAAATAATTTGTTAAAAATATAAAAAGCTTTACTTTTATCAGATTTCAATGTTGATACTTTAATTCAAGTTGATTTGAGAACTACATTTTATAAACTGTAATACTAAAAGTGGGCATAACTAGAATTCAATTTCCTATTAAATGTTGAAAACTGTTTAAAACAGATGGGTCTAGGAAACAATCATGCTTCAAGATAAAATGCTCAGAACCAACATCTAAAAAACCCAACTTTTGTCTCATAGGCTAAATATTTCACAGGTGTGATTAACTGTAGGCACTTTTTTTTTTTGCACCTGCATTCACATGTTTGTGGATTTAATTAGTCATCGTTGCCTAACTTTGAAAATGCAGAACTTAAAAATAACACCTGGAAATTCCTCCTTCATTTCATGTAGAATTGAAGGAAAATCTCCTTACTATATATTAGAAACTTCAGTAACAGATGTTGCTTTTTTATATAAAAAAAGAATAAAGAGTATGTAGTGTGAAGAACTAGCTTTGAAAATGTTTCTACTAATTTGAATTACTCACTAAACAATATGCATATATAATATATAACAATTATCTGGGAAGTTAGTCAAATATTTGTATACTCAATCTAAATCAACTAACATATACTTTAAAAAATTCTTTAAACAAAATCTGAATTCAATAGAACAACCATCTTGGTGGAATCACGCTATTACATGCATTTAATATAAATCTACTTAACTACTATTCAAGAATTATTTGTATTTGGAAAATAATATACACGTATTTGTTTACATAGTTGCAAGCATCAAGTTATATACACAAAATAATGAAGTTTTGGCATTTAAAACACGAGGAAAATATTTTTACCAGCTGAATTCTATCACCTTGATAAACCTGGCTTAATCATGGTGATTGTATGAGAATGAAGAGAAAATAAGAGACTACTGAAGATTTTACAAAGAGAGAATAGCACTGATGATAGATTAGGTATAAAGGGGTGAAGAGTTATCAGTGCCTACAATATCTAGCCTGGAAAATGAACAACACTGACAGATTGTCAGTTTCAAAAGAACTCTGCCAGGTTCAATAAATATAAGAACATTTTAGAAGGGAAGGAGGAAGTAAAGGCTGGAGAAGGAGTTGGAAAAATGTAAAAATTTGTATTTAAAATAATAACTATGGCTGTGTGTTATACCATTTTTTACTGGTAACTTGATGCTAGGTCCTATCAACATCTTTTACTGATGCCTGATGGGCTCTCCCTGCAATATAAATCATCATACCCACTCATTCACCTATTAATTTTTAATGTTACCATTGACAAAATCCCTCTGGGTGCCTGTACATAATTACCAAAATAGAGTAGGATCATAAAATGAATAGAAGCTAAATTCAAAATTAAATAAAAGCAGGTCACCTACACATTAGGAAAGGCCCTGATATTGGACAAGCTAAGCCATTATCAAACTTGGAACAGATGGCCTAAAACAAAGGATGTACGAAGACAAGGATGTCCTTAGGACATGGTGTCTTTTACTGAGGAGGGAGGGTTTCCATAATATAAGAAACTTTTCATCTGTGTAACCTTAAGGGGATACTCTTTTCAAGGATATTTTATTCATTTTAAATTCACCAGGGAACATACCTTTCTAATTCTTTCTAAGATTACATGTGTGAAATATTAGTAAGAGAGACAAAGTTGATATTTGGGACATCACAACATAGCTCAGTTTATTGGACAGATAGTGCATTTTCTTTGATTCTTGCATCGTATTGCTCCACGCTCAAAAGGATTCAGTAACCTTAAGGTTTGGGTTGCCAGGAACTTAGGCTCTTCTCTAAGGCTTGCTAATCCTAGCACAGATAGTGCTATGGACATTTGCCCATAGTATGAGTTGTTATAAAGTGAAATAGTTAGAATGTGAATGACTAAGTAGATAACCTGATTATCTGCATTCCTGCCATCTTTAAACATCATCTAAATCTAGAGCTAGATCTTCAAGAGCAGAAAAAGACTGGTCATGAATAATTTGCAGTTGCCATAAGGGGCTGGCCACTTTTTTGGTTGAGAGCTCTGATTTAACTTCACTTTTTCTTCTTTCTTTATCCTTTGGAAATTACAGGAAGAGTTGTCTGAATTAGTTTCAGAATTACAAGGAATAAACTAAAGTTTGGTAAAGGAGAGGACCCTGTAACCTAGAATGAAGGAATGGTTTTTATGGTGCTTTTGTCAGGTTCGATTAGCCTATTTCTGGCCTTGAGCTGGTGGTATATACTTACAGTTAGAGACACATTTATTAGTGAATACTTTTCATTATCTTAAATAACTGTATTATGGATCTGAAAGCCTCTAACACTTTACTTTTAACTCATTAAATGAATTGTTACTAGAAATTGTGATATTCCTGTAACAGAATTACCATATAGCTTTAGTATAAGCTGGTAAATGGTGTTTATTAGAGATAAGTGGACACTCTACATCATCATTCATCATATCACTGAGCATTTGCTTCTGAAAATAGTCATTTTAATATCTTTATATTATTTACCACATTCTTGATCTAAAATAATGAATATATTGGTAAAACATATTGTATTTTTCATTTTATATTGCATATATATTGCTATGTAAAATGTCAGCAATAACAGAGTAAAGGAACTACCCACAGACTGAGAAAAAATATTTGCAAGCCATATATCTGATAAATGGTTGATATGCAAAATATGCAATGATCTCAAACAATGCTATAGAAATAAAACAAATAATCTGATTTTAAAATGGGCAAGGGGCCCGAATAGAATTTCTTCAAAGAAGACATACAAATGGCCAACAGATATGTGAAATGAAAGCTTATCATTGCTAATCACTAGGGAAATGGAAATTAAAACTACAATGAGATATCAGCTCACACATGTAACAATGGCTATTATCAAAAAGATGAAAGATAAGTGTTGGCAATAGTGTGAAAAAAAAAAAAAAAAGCCCTTACATTTCCACAAACCTTAGAGGGAATGTAAATTAATAAGGCCATTATGGAAAATTTGTATGCAGGTTCCTAAAAATACCAAAAACAGAAATATATGATACAGAAATCCCACTACTGGGATTTTGATACAGTAAATCCCACTACCGGGATGTACCCCAAAGTTCGACATCAGTATGTCAAAGAGATGTCTGCACTCCAGCGTTCAGTGTAGCACTATTCACAATAGCCAAGAGATGGAATTAACTTGAATTAACTTGAATGTCCAATGACAGATGAATGGATAAAGAAAATATAATGTAGATACACAGTGGAATACTATTCAGCCTTTAAAAAGGATTCTTTCATTTGTGACAAATGGATGGAATTGGTGACATTATGCTAAGTGAAATAATCCAGACACAGAAAGGCAAATACTGTGTATCTTTACTTATGTGGAATCTAAAGCAATAGAAATCACAGAACCAGAGAATTGAATAATGGTTACAAGAGGGTTGGGGGGTGGAAGAAATGGAAAGATGATGACGCTCATAAGGTACAAAGCCTCAGACAGGAGAAATAAGTTTTGTATTTTTTTTAACATAGTGAATATAGTAAATGATAGTGTACTGTATACTTAAAAATCATGAAAAGAGTAAATTTCAAATGTTCTCACTATAAAAAAAATAAGTATTTGAGGCAACAGAAATGTTAACTAATTTGATTTAATTATTCCATATTGTATGCATGAATCATAATATCACTTTGTACCCCATAAATATGTACTATAATTTGTCAGTGTATAGTTTAAAAAAAAAAAAAAACTGGAATATTTTAGGATGAATTTTCAGGTTGCCAAGCAAGGATAGGGATTGTAGGCTATAATACGGGCAAACTTTAGATTGAATGCATGAATGTATGTAGCCCAAATAGCTGCAGGTGTCCGAGAGAACTGAAAGAAAAGGAAAAAAAAAAAAAAAAAAAAAAGGAAACCGAGAGTGACAGTTCTGTAAGAATGGGACGTAAGGATTGATTGAAACATTGAAATCTCATTTTTGAGAGCCGATTAATAATGCAGTAGAGATTAAGCAACTCTGGAAGATGTTTAAACAATGGTGTTGAATATAACATAGCAAACAATTAAGGGTGAATTTGTACAGCACACCACCAAACCAGAGCAAGGGGGCACATGTATAGTAACAAATGAAAAGCAGAGAGAGAACAGAAAAGGGAAATTCAGTTGCTTGAAAGCACAGCCTTGTGTTATATAATATTAACTCTTTATAACTGTATCATTCACTTTCACTTAGAATATTTCTACACTTTGGGAACTCAGTTTTTATTCATGTATACTCTGTACCTGGAATAGAAATACACTTGATGATAAATGAGTCATCTATAGCAGTCAAAATCATGTTTTAGGTAATTTCTTATTTTGCATATTTACATGTGCCATGAGGTCTATGGGCTCTAGAAAGCAAAGTTAGCCAGAATTGGGGATTGCAAGCAAAAAAATGAAGGAATTTAGGAAAAAATATATACACAAAGATTTTATTTCTTTTTACATTGGAGTCTGTATTTCTAAAGTAGTCAGATTAAAAACTACAAGGCAGTAGAAGGGCACTGTTAATTTCTACCATTGATTAATCATGAAAATTGCAAAATACATTTATCACCAAGAAACAGACATTTGTGTAAAAAATGGACAAAGGCTTTTTGCCGGGATGTTGTTAGATCATCCACCAAGTCAAAACGGTTGTACATTTTGTTAATATGTTACTGGAATAAAGTAATGCTGCACATTTAGCACTGGATTATGTGACCTGCTGCCAAAATTTGTATCTCTGATTACAAGGGCAAGCCTAAGTAGTTTCTCACTGATTTATGTCTGATGCATTATAATCCACTGACTGACAGGATAATTAAATGTATTTGTTAATTGGATGGTAAAATGCATTTTTGTTCTTCTGATTTAATACTTTTTTAAAATTTAAGACTAAGACAAAAATATGACAAAAATTAACCACATTAAAAATGAGACCTAGTGCAATTTATTTCTTAATTCTTGTTACCAAACAATCATAACTAAAGAGATGTAAACTCAATTGTGTGAGTTAACAGGCTTATAATAAATACCATTTCTATATATAGCAAATCAGTTCATGTTAGGCAAATGAATAAGTACATATCTTTAAGCAGGAGGTGTTATAAATTACTATTAAAATACAGCTGATACTGTATTTTTAAGTAAGGACATATGTACTATTTACATTGCTTTATAGGGGTTTTCATCTCCTACCAATAGCTTTAATAGTGCCTCCCTCTCTGACTATCTAATTTATACTTTTCTGAATTTTATTTCTCAAAAGATAAATATGGAAATATCTGTGTATACATTTGAAAAGATTGAATCTAGCACTTTAATAAGAAATATGTTGAGATTTTTCTGTTAAAAATTGCTGTTATACTATATATTTCATCCAATAACTCCTCTTGATACTCCTGTAATAAATGAAACACTTTTAAGCATTACCAGTTATTTTTTTTATTTTCCTTATTTTCAGATACTTCTCTCCATTAATCCATGTCATTATAGCATTATAATTTATTCCTGTTTTTAATAAAGCACTTGTGATTTAGGGAGTTGACCAATAGTAACTAACATCTTGAACTTGGGGAGTTTGATCACCTATAAAGATAGAGTTAAATCATGTATTTTTGTGTGTAGTGTATTCTGAGTAAACAGAATGTAGAGAAATTAGAAGTAGTAAGGAAAGAAACAAGGGCTCCAAAATAAATACTGAGCAAATATCAGTTCCATGTGGAATAACGGCACCAATTCCAATCAGCTTCAAGGGATAAGAAGTTGGAGATGGGAAAGGAGACAGTCATCTTTCAGGAGCAGGAAAAGACCAGTGTAATAGAGAAAATTGGAATGATTGTCCACAGGACATTATAGACTTGACTTAGGGAAACTGATATAGCAAGAATATGGAAGCCAGCACCATCCTGAACTCTGGCTTGAAGTATCAAGTCCATCTCTGACTCGTACATACTAGAGATTCACAGAGGGACGTACAAATTGAATGTATCCAGCGAGCTTAGAAAGAAACGGGTTAGAATGATTTCTCCACTGGAACATCCATAGCGTGCTGTTATCTGACAGTATGACAGAAATACTGTCAGATACAGTAAATATAGTAGATACAGAAATATAGTAGAGTCAGGTAGATTCCAGGGCCTTCAACCATTTGTACTGAAGACTCTTCCAGAATCTTACTGGTAGAATAAGGGTACCAGCAGCCCCCTAGATGGATTCCTGGGTCATGAAGAGACAAAATAGGTAGGACAACTTATAGATGAGTCATCAGTTTTTTTAAAAAAATCTTATGTTGTGTGTTTTTGACTTCACTCTGAGTTAAAGTCTGCACCATTGTCTATTAGATACTGCAGGAGCTGGCTGGCACCTGCTGCTTGTCAGACCTCAGCAAGTGGAACTCCTAGCTCTCTGCTCTGGGCACACTAGCCCTTTCCAAACCAGGTGTTTCTCATGTGTCACTGTATCCAAGAGGACATCACTGACAACTCTGTCTAAAATAGGGGAGAACCCCCTTTTCCATTATTCACAGGCTTTGTTTTTCTTCACATCATTTTAACACTCCATGGAATAGTAGATGCTGTTTTGTTCACTATCTGTTTCCTTCTAGTAGAGGGAAAATGACTGTCTAGTTTTCCTCTTATAAACTACATGAAAACAAGAATTTTGTCCTGCTGTAGTTATTTCTGTATGCCATGGGTGCTCAAATATTTACTGAGTAAAATAGTGAAATGATGTATAAAAGCCTTACTCCACTTCATCTAATACCTCTCTTTACCTCAATCAAAAATATTGAGCATGCTAATTTGAAAAAGAGTTAAGACTCAGTAGATGGGAGTGGGATGTGTGTTGATTTAAAACCAGCCTTAGGTAAGAAAGGCGCTACTTGGTGGAATTAGTCAGTGATTAGACAATACATGCATTTCTCTCTACTCAACAATTTTAGCAACTTAATATTTCAACAATTAGCTAATAGCATAACATTTGTCTCAGCAATTAGAATAATATTTTGAGAGTTGACCAAGGCTTTGCATTTTCTTAAAAAAAAAAAAAGAATTTCTTACTTTCTCTCACATCTTGTCTTACTATAAATGTTCAAAACAGCACAAACAGATGGTCAGTTGATTATTCTCAGGCAATATTAAAACATACAATTGAAATTGGTATATTCAATTCATGCTTTCTAGCACACCTTCTATGATTCTAGCACACCTCCAAAGAGAAGTAGCAACAAGAAAATATGTACCTATACTCTTGTTATCCATAGTAAGAAGTAGAGTTCAAATAGGAGGAAAAGTATTCTATTCAAATCCTATTATATTTTACATGTCTAATGCTTAGAACATATTTAGCAATCATTTGATAAATAATAAGTTTTATGCAGATTTTTAGCCTATAAATGATTTTTAGATGGAAAAAAAAAAACCTCTTGTGTTCTCAATGTCAGTTTGTCTTGAAATCATTTCTAATGAATAAAAAAATCTTATTTTAGATTTAAAAGCGTATGAATCCTTTTATTGCACAATAAGTTGTTGGACAATGACTACTTATAGGATGCTATTCTAGGTCCTAAAAAGAGTATGAAAAATACATATGTAATGGCACTTACTAAATTGTGAAGAAAAACAAATCATATTCGCTTTCACAAGAAGGAGGGAGGGCTAGATGATGTGTAAGACTATGTCATTCACATGCCCAAGTAGCATATGAAGCGATCATCTTGAGGTAATTTTTCAGCTTGCAGTTTAACCTTACATGGTGTTATTAGCTTGCAGTTTAACCTTACATGGTGTTATTAGATACTTTTACAGCTAATCTTTATGTGGCCTTTTTAGTGTAATTGAGTCTCTCACCATGTTCTTTTTATAGAAGTACAAATGTATTGGGCTTTTCTATTATACTTTTGAATCCTATTTCTCATTTGGACTCAGAAAAAACTTAAAAGAGGGACCAGCATTTATTCTTGGCAACTTTGCTATGGATGGTCACCTCTGTTGGTTGTGGTTGAATATTTGCACAATCGAATCCAGTGTGATGTGGACATGTCTGTCTGAATATCTTCAAACATTTTCTGGCTAATTATAAAGCTATGGTGGGAAAGGATGAATTCACAAAAATAAACATAGCTTTTTAATAAGTCAGGAGGAAGGCTGTTGATATCTTTTATATTCCAGATGAAAGATGCCTTTGTTAAATGGCACATTGATTTATTTTTCCCCCACATGTGCTTTCTGAAAATTATTTTGGCCTTGTGATTATTAGATAATACTATTATCTGTGAGAAGGATTGATGAATGAAGATAGATGAATATCCTTGTTGCTTCAGAGTGAACTATTAATTCCATTCAAAAAATGATCTGTGCCTTTCTATCCAGATAACTATTAGGCTGAACCATATAAAATTGTCATTTTTGTATGTTAAAAAATCACTGTATATTAGCAATGAAATTTCTTTTTACCTGCTTCTAAGGAAGTTACCTTTCCTTTACTAAGCATTTTCAAAATAACAAAGATAATCTGAATAGTCTTTGCTGAGAAATCTAATTTAAATAATCTTGAAATATGCCTCATATTAAGAACCCTTTTTCTATTTGTAAACACAATAGTAAAGCTGAGTCTAGACAGATAAATTTCATTATCTGCTTTACCTCCATTTAGCATGTGATAACCTGGGTCAAGTTAACTTACCGTCAATGGGCATCGATGGCTTCACCTGTGAAATGACAATTTAATTTTTAAAAGGCAGATATACATTATACCATTTCAAATCTCATTATTGAAAATAAACTAAAAATATCTGGAAATTTTTCAGTTTTCCTATTTCTTTCTCCTTAGCAGTTTTCAGTGCTGTCCACCATACAATGAATAGAGGATATCATTCTTAGGTTAATGGAAAATTCAAGAAAAACAGGATAGTATGCATCTCACTTTCCTACTGTTGTAAGAGACAATAATGCATTTTAATTTAAAATACACTCTGTTGAGCTATTGACCCAAATCAATTAAATACATCAAAGGTGTGTAAGACATACTAAGGATCAGGTTGTCTTTTTAAAAAGACTCACCTTATTAGGTTATAACATTTTCAAAAGGAAAAACACAATTAAGTATATTCAGAATTTTAAACCAATTGTGAACCTTTTATCTTGTCTCCTTTCTCCCAACAATCAAAATGAGGGGCAAAGTGAAGGCTGTATGTTAAACAGCAGACTGTTTTCTCTAGGTAAAAAACATAAAGTGTCAAAGAGCAGGATCCAACACAGTAAGACAAGAGTTCATGTTTTCACAGAAATCCTTTGTTGCAATGACTCTGAAAAATGATTACAAGTTTAGGAAATTCATTTAAATTTAATTTGGCCAAATTACCTCTCAGTTGGCTCATAATTATCTCCAAGTAATTTTATAAATAATTACTTCAAATGCTGCATTTTGCTATACATCATGAAGTAACTAAATTAAGAATTTAAATTATGGTACTTTAGTATTTATAGTTAATCATATTTTCACTTCATGAACAGCTTTTAATTGGAAATTTGAGTTTAAATTTAATAATAATAAGTTGAGCTGATTCAAGTTATTGTTAAAAGATCTATTTCATTTAGTTGTTAATTAAATAAGGCAATATACTTTAAGATAATATGCTTTTAAAGTAGTGTTCTTTGAATGGTTTTGAGCCCTAATAAGTTTTATGTAATCTGTATATACTTTTTAGATTATTGTAAAGATTAAACAGTTTTTATTTAACGTATAGAAAGATAATCTTTATAGGATGCAATTTCCCAGGTCCATAGTACAAATTAAAGTGGAGAATGATATGTTGTAATTCCACTTAACTGTATTATGTCTATCAAATACATAGGAAGAGAGATTGGGGAATTAAAAATTTCTGGTCTCTTAAAATTTAAGCAGCATTTGAAAGCATTTTAGAAGATGCAAGTAATGGGTAGTTTAGAGGAGAGAAACTGAAGAAAACACTTATGCTTTGATAACCAAACATTCTACGAAAGTCAGAAATAGTGAGGAGCACCATAATTACAATCTGCAAATATATAATATGCTGTTAGGAGAATAGCCTTCCTGAGAATTAAAGCTATTTGAGTCGGGAAATGAAGTATGTGGGAAATAGCAAAGTGAAAGTAAAATGGAAAGAGAGTCTTTGCCCTATCAATGATTATTATCATTAGGTCTCTGGTGTGGTGGCTGGGGGCATCAAGAGTCAGAGGAATTGGGATTAGACTCGATTTTGCTGCCAATTAGCTGTGAGACTTCAAAAAAATCAATTACCATCTTTAGATCCCAGTGTCTTCATCTTATCCAAATTACATG
The DNA here is from genome assembly GCF_000951045.1 of Mandrillus leucophaeus. Classification (NCBI taxonomy): domain Eukaryota; kingdom Metazoa; phylum Chordata; class Mammalia; order Primates; family Cercopithecidae; genus Mandrillus; species Mandrillus leucophaeus. The sequence goes on from NW_012103543.1 coordinate 3,710,428, forward strand.
CTATCTCCATCAAGATTTTTTTTTCCTACTCCCACAGCTAAACTTTCTCTGTCCTATGAAGCCCTACAACACATTCTGTGTCTCTCATTGCATTTGTCATGTTTCAACTCTTGTTATTCTTATTTATGCATGTGTCTCTATAAATCTGACTTCACTGCAAAATTTCTTAGGAAAAAGGTCTATTTCTCCTACATTTTATCCAGTGTTTGAATACTTGGCACAATTTCCCTTGAGTATAGTTGATGACTACCTGTCTTAGAAGCAACCTACTTACTTCAAATGCAGATTCCAGAGATCTGCTCATCAGTACTGTGCTGGCCAATGCAGTAGCTACCACTTGTGTCTATTAAACATTTAAAATATTGCCTAATTCTAACTGAGATGGTCTGTTGTTGTAAAACACACACCAGATTCCAAAGACTTAATACAAAAATGTAAAATTTCTCATGAATAATATTTAAATATTGATTGTATGTTGAAATAATATTTTAAATGTATTTTATTGAATAAAATACATTTTAAAGTTAACTTTACCTGTGTTAATACAATAATTTCAGAATATGTAAAGTTATCTATGTGTTTCACATCATATTTCTTTTGGAGAATGCCAGTCTAGAGATTTTGATTCAATAGAATTCTTTGCAGTATAGCAACCCATATTTGTACAAAGATCTTCAAGTAATTCTGTTGTGCACAAATGTTAGAAAATGACTAGGTTGACACATTAACTACACATAGTGAACAGTCACCAGGAACGGTAGTGGTGGAAGCAAAGTTCTTTATCTCATTAGTATGTGAAAATATTAGTATTTGAGTAGATTCTATCAATTACTGAAAGTCCTTGCATCGCGTAGTCCTGGCTTGACATAGTAGTAAGTCAAAAAGAAAAGGCTGCCACTTTTCGGAGTAGCATTCTTAACAAACAACAAAGCTCATTTGAGGACATTAGAAACAATTAGCACCTTGTCTGCTATCCTAAACAAGAGCTATGTTTTCACTAAATGAAGCTTCTTGCCAACTTCAAACGACAGACTGATGTCTTAGGAAAAACAAACAGATAAATATAGAAATTTTAAAAGGAAGAAAATAAGCTTGAGGGTTCGGCTGTTAAAGCTAGATGGTAAGGCTGATTAATTTATTAATTTACTCATCGATCCATTGTTGGTGTAAATTGAATGAATTTGAATAGCTTGTTGGAAGCACAAGAAATAAGAATAAAGAAGACATTAAATATTTGACTTAAGAAAAATCAAGAATGCATGATTTTTCCCATCTGAAAGGAATACTAAAATGTAATAAAAGTATACTTAGAATTAAGGAAAAGCAGGGTTTTCCTTACACCAGTCTGAATTTCTAGTTACAGCTGCAATTCATTCTGACATTCAGATGTAACAGCGAGAACAATATTATACAGCAGAATGTAGGTAATGATGCTTTTAGGGAAAGAAACACCTCTATTTTAAAGCTTTTCACTTTATTCTGATTTTGCCTTACAGATGACAAACAGAACTCATGCTCTAGAAAAGCAGCTTGATTAAAAAATCACTCACAGAACAATTATATTCTTTCTAAGACACTGGCTGAAGCACAGTAGACAGATTTTTTTTTTTTTTAAATATAAGCAATATGTATTCATTTTAGTTGATTAGTCAAGCCCATTCTTTTCCCTTTAAACAATCCCTTTAAGAGAAATCAACTTCTTTGCCATCTTTGCAAACAAGAATGGATTTCGGGAGGCAAAGAACCCAAAGTCTTTTAGATTCTCCACAAGGCTCACTGCGAATGACTTCATAGCCTTCTGAGAGAACTGAGGTTGCATTTTGTGCCACTGCAAATTTAAATCCAGGTCACAGAGATGTTACATAGCAAATGACACATTTACTGTGCCACCCAGCTGCCTCTTCTAATGCACCAGGACTGCCTTCTGAACAAAGTCAGCATGCCAATGTTCGGCTGTGTGCGAGTAGTTTTGTTTACCAGGGTGATGCTCAAAGAAGAAATTCTGTCCACAATTAAAAAGCCACTTAGCTCAATTACTAATTCACCCCCGAAGTGTCAAATAAATGACTTATCTCTCTGAAGGAGCCATAATCCTGAAACTCATGAATGAAAAATTTTCAAGCTCTTCAGTGAGTCAGGATTGAGATTACAATACTCACAGAGAATATGTGCAGAGGATCTAACACTCTGTGCTAGAAGGCCCAGGACATAAGAGAGCATTACCAGGTTTCTCTAATCAATCTTTTTAAAATATGGTTTGCCTCAAGAAAAACTTGTTAAAGCAAGAGTGATAATCACGGGTATTTTGTGGCTGCATATGAAAGATGATCTGTGCTGGCAAAATCCTAACAGCATATCTCTTTTGTCACACCACAATTTCACACGTGCTTTCTTAAAAAATACTCTTGCTAGTATATCCTCCTCCAGCAAATCAATGCCATGTTGTCTATTAATTCCTACAATAGAAAAAGTTAAAAGTGAGGGGCCGATAATCTAAAAAAACAAAAACAACAACAACAACAAAAAAAAAACAAGAACTGGAGGTTTTCATTTTTGATGTCCACAGAGAGCCAGAGCTTTGGAATCATAGGAAAAGTTCACAAAATGTGTCTGTCAAGTGAGAGGAAGACAAAACACCTGAATGTATTTTTTACTTGTCAGGCCAGTTAATACCTCTCAACTATGACTGAGTTCTCCTCACAAGGCAAGACAAGTGTGTGAATCCTAGTAAAGTGGTTCCTTAACATTGCTGTGCATGAAACAAAACTGGGAGTGTACACACCCCGCCACCCACCCCACACACGCACAAACACGAACCATCCAGACTATTTGCTAATCTGTTATTTCTGGGTTTAGTGACCCTTTTTTGCAATGTCTCAAGTGATTCTGATATTCAGCCTGTCTGGGGAATCTCCCAGACCATACCCTGTGACTGTGATTTACCTGCAAAGATAGGTGAGTTGTCTCGTCATTCAAACCAAGCCCAGATTTCTTGACTCTCTAGGACCAAAGTTAGCTGCCAAGGAAAAGTAAAAGGTATATAAATATACAATGACAAAAAGATATGTATGCTTATTTATATACAAAATAACATTCCCTTTATATATACCAAGGAGTATTAAGTATAGATTCTTATTCCAAATCAAAGAACATCTTCAAAAGTTTGAGTGATCACACCCACCCCTATCAAAAATAGCAGACAGGAAGTATTTTCTCCTTCAATATATTCTTTTTTTTTTTTTTGTCATTAGTTGGGGGGTATTTTAGGACACTAAAGAACTTTCTGTATTTGGAGAAATAATTCTATTCTAAATAGAATTCTGCTTTTGATTTTTGTATACTGAGAACTGAAAAGATATGGTAGACAGCTGACCTATTTTCACTCATTCTTGGGACAATATTTATCTATGTTTTATCCCTTCTATGTGCAAAGCACGAAGCTAAGTGCTTTGGGGGACATAAAGTTGAATTCGATATTTATATATTTATTCTGCCCACACAGAATTTATAGACTTTTAGGGAGGAAAAGTCATATACATAAATATCTATACTACAAAAAAAGCATAAAACATAAAAGACTGATCAATTTCACTGCATTAATATTTTAAAATTCTGGGCATCAAAAGGTAGCATTTTATTACAGGGAAAATGTAAGTCACGGAATGTGAGAAAATATTTTAAATGACTATAACTGACATAGAAATAAAATCCAGAATATGTAAACAGCTGCCAAAATTAAGTAGGAAAAAGACCAACCACATATTAGAAGAAAGGTAAAAATATGATCAGGTAATGAATGTAAACTGAATTGCCAGTAAAACATGAAAAGTTACCCCAGTTCAATAATCATCAAATAAATATGAGTTAAAACCGTGAGATACAAACAAACATGAATTCTGCAAAAATTTTAAAATCTGATAATACCATCATTAGAGAGAATATAAAGCTATAGGAATTCATTCATACTCCCGGTGCAAATATAAATAGGTGCAATACCTGTGGAGAGAAGTTTGGCCTAGTTGAAGCTGAAGGCAAGCATACTCAAAAAAATTCAATTCCTAGGCATATGCCTGTCTTAGTATCCCAGCTAGAAATAGATACTCAATCCAGATAATTACAGATAATTTCAGGGATTTTTTTTTTTAAGAGATGGGGGTCTCACTATGTTGCCCAGGCTGCTCTCAAACTCCTAGCCTGAAGTGATCCTCTTGCCTCAGCCTCCCAAAGCATTGGGATTACAGTTGTGAACCACTGCACCTGGCCTACAGATAACTTTATAAAGGGATTATCTACAAAGTTTTAGGCAGGCTTAAGAGAAATCAACGTAGGATTTTAGTATCCCAGGGCTAATGTCAACAGGAATCACTACTAGCTGTAGACTGGAAAAGGCAGACAGGCGACTGAAACCAGAAGAAAGTGTGGTAGTTGTAAAGAAGTCGGTGCAACAGTAGCTGTGTTTCTCAATATGGGAAGACAGCCATGTGAGCTCACTCGGGAAGGAGCCCAGGGAAGAAAGAACCTAGCTTTGTTCTCTTGCCTGATCTCTGGGAAGCTGCCGTTCACTTGCCAGTGAGCAGCCATGACAAGGAAGCCCCCAGTGTGAAGTCCATATCAGACTTCCAGGACTCAACGCAGGGTTGTGACAAGAGAAAAATTGAATACAATCCCTAGAGAAACTTTAATGTACACATTTATACAATGTCTACATTAGCACTGTTAACAATGACAAAAATACAGAAATAACCTAAATACCTGTAAACTTGGAAGCATCTTGCAAAAAGTGCTGAGAAAGAAAAGAAAGCAAGATGCAGAAAATGCATACAGTATGTTACCATTTGTCATCTAAAACAGGTGAAACTATTATGTGGTAGTTGACAACACATGAAGTTAGTAAAAGGGTAAAGAAATTCAGGGAAATGATGAATGACAAATTTAGGAGAGAGGTTACATCTGAGAAGGATGAGGAATGTAGTATTTAGTACAGACTTCTAAGACATTATTAGTGCTTTGCCTGAAATTCAAATTTAACTGGGCATCCTGTATTTTATATGGCAACTGTAGTGATAAAAGGATATGGAGTGGCTTCAGATGGCTGTGTTAGTTGCAAATATCTTCAACCAGTCTGTTGTTGTCTTTTCCAATGCTTTTATGTTCTTATAGCATCTCTTGATGGACAGAAGTTATATTTCTTTATTTAGGCAATGGGAAAACAGAAGATCGTTTTGTTATTCTTTATAGCTGTTTCTATGTTTGACACATCCCACAAGTAATATTGAAAATATCTATGCAACCATATAAGAACTAAAACATGTCATAAGAGAGGTCCTCTGGATAAAGTAGTTTAGGAGGTTAGAAAAGATAACTCGTATGCAGCTGAGAGACTCAGAGGCTCAAAATTTTGAGCTATGAATAAAATCGCTAAGAACATTGGTATATTCTAGGAAGAGCAATGATGAGAAGAAAGATATGAAGATGTGAATGCACAGTTTATATTAAGAGGAAATGGAAATAGCAACAACAATGATTAAGATAATACATAACATACATGTTATCTTAAACAATATTCTTGAGTGCTATGTGCCAGACAACATGTTAATTTTTATGTTTAATATTCACAGAACACATTTGAGATGAGTAACATAATTTTTTCTCACTTTAAAAATGAGCATTAGGGTTACTAAGTAATTTATGCAGGTTCACAAAACTAGTAAGTGGCAGAGGTAAAGTTTGACCCAGATTATGTGAGTTCAACACACACTCATAAATGTGTACACTTCCCTGCAATAAATATGGTGCCCGGCATTAAGATATATGGTGCATCTGCCCTGTGTCAGTCATTTTTCTTTATGTGTTTCTTTATTTGCTCTTTGCAATAAACTTATGAGTTAGGTAGCATCCAGCTTCATATGAAGAAAAGTGATGTACTCGAGAATCACTGGTTACAGGATAGAACTGGTAAGGCCATTTCTATAGGACTCCAAAACCAATTAACTAAATAAGCAGTTTAATTTAGATAATGTAAAGTGAAGAAAAATAATAGAAAGCATTTTCCTGGAAATAGATGCCAGGCATCAAATTATGAAGTTAAGGCTTGACTTTCTACTCTCAGCGATTGCTTGTGCCGAGAGAGAGAGGTATAGAAGTAATTATTGGCAGTTTTTGAATAGGGCAAGGAAATGATCAGATGTTTTGAGAAAATTAATACTAAAGTAATAGGAATCTTAGTTGGCAAGTTATTACCATATATTTGGGTAACTGAGGTGTAATTCATTATAGCTTTAAATCATTATTGTTCTGTCTCAACAATGACCACAGTGTTTTACAATATGACAAGCACTCAATATGCACATATGACAAGTAACCAATAATTGCATCTTATACCAATACATGAATGAATGAATGGCATATATAAGCCAAACTAATGAGTAAGCCAGCATGTTACTGTGGAGTTTTAAAGATGTTATAATGTAGGAAATCCAAAAGAAATTTGAAAGATTTTCCTGGTCTGCCAGCCTTCCTTTGTTAATAGCCTATGTATGATTCTCAAACTAGGCGACTCTTGGAGTTCCTAATAATATCATTATGAGACGTTAAAAGTTATATGCATATCCGGAGTGCTCACAAAGTAAAAATCCCACCCAGAAGCATATAATTAAAATATAGAACTTTAGACTCTGATAATTTTTTTTGGTTTGTTTGTTTTTGTTTTTGAGACGGAGTCTCGCTCTGTCGCCCGGGCTGGAGTGCAGTGGCCGGATCTCAGCTCACTGCAAGCTCCGCCTCCCGGGTTTACGCCATTCTCCTGCCTCAGCCTCCCGAGTAGCTGGGATTACAGGCGCCCGCCACCTCGCCCGGCTAGTTTTCTGTATTTTTTAGTATAGATGGGGTTTCACCGGGTTAGCCAGGATGGTCTCGATCTCCTGACCTCGTGATCCACCCGTCTCGGCGTCCCAAAGTGCTGGGATTACAGGCTTGAGCCACCGCGTCTGGCCGACTCTGATAATTATGTATAAAAAAGGATGTTTGTTGTTTAGTTAAATCCTACTGCAGAAGATGGATAGAGGTAGTCTGCTTTTTCCAGAGCTTAACAGCCTTTCCTTAGTTGAGTTTTAAATATACTTGGACTTAGAAGAAACTGATACTCATTTCAAATCAACGTGTTGTATTTTAATCTACTCAATATAAAAGTAATTATAAATAGGAAAGGAAAATGAATTATCATTTACAGACAGGATTCTGGTGACATATATGTTTTAGAATGATGGATGGGGTATATTTCTTTCTACAATATTATGAAATCTGACTCATTCAAGTGTTTCTCACACACTCAAAATGCTTATTCATGAAGAACCATCTAATGATACGTGCACAGACACACACTCCCAGTCGCCCTCAAGAGAGTCAAAAACAAAAATAATACCCAGCAAAAGTCTCTGTTGAATACCTCCAATACATTAAAAAAATTGAATTTCTTTCCATGAAATTGCTACCCTCTAGAGTTAATGAGTTTATATCATTTAAATATTTCCAAGTGAATAGGCTCATCAGAATACATGGTAAAAAAATCTTCTAGACAGCTCAAGTCTCTGAGGACAGGCTGTTCTTTGAGAGTATTTCTTTATAGAATGAAGGCTTTCATTGAAACTTAAAAACTACCACACGCAATGAACTTAACAGTAAGCCAGATACTGACCCAAAGTAAAGATAAGTTGAAAGAAAATGTGTCTTTGCTATATATCCTTGTATAGATAAGGACGGGTTTAATTGTTTTGATAGTGGTACCTTTGAAGAGTGCAATTTGGGATTCTCTACTGTGCTTACGAAATGTGCTTCAGCATTTCATATTCAGAACCTCCACTCATCATCTGACATTTCAGTGTGTGTCTCCTAAAGCCTCTCTCTTTAAAAGGAGCTCTTTAGCCCCCAATGATTTCCCCACCACTGTTTTCAGAAGCAGTACCTACATTCAGTATTCTAAGGGATGAAAACAAGAAACATCAAGTTTCACTACAAACTGTAGTAAAACTGTAAATTAATTTGTAATTCTGTTTCAAGGCATCTATATAGGAATATGTGCCATATTTGTTTAAAGAACCATTTGACCCAGTCATCCCATTACTGGGTATATACCCAAAGGATTATGAATCATGCTGCCATAAAGACACATGCACACATATGTTTATTGTGGCACCATTCACAATAGCAAAAACTTGGACCCAACCCAAATGTCTGTCAATGACAGACTGAATTAAGAAAATGCAGCACATATACACCATAGAATACTATGCATCCATAAAAAAAGGATGAGTTCATGTCCTTTTGCATGGATGAAGCTGGAAACCATCATTCTGAGCAAACAATCGCAAGGACAGAAAACCAAACACTGCATGTTCTCACTCATAGGTGGGAATTGAACAATGAGAACACTTTGACACAGGGTAGGGAACATCACCCACCGGTGCCTGTCATGGGGTGTGGGGAGTAGGGAGGGATAGCATTAGGAGAAATACCTAATGTAAATGACGAGTTAATGGGTGCAGCACACCAACATGGTACATGTATACCTATATAACAAACCTGCACGTTGTATACATGTATCCTAGAACTTAAAAAAAAAAAAAAAAGCAAATTAAAAAATTTCTTAACTTCTACATCAGTTGTTTCTAATAAAAGCTCATCTAGTTTTTAAGTTATAATTCCCCCTAATTTATAGATAAGTTAACTTTCTGGCTAATAAAAATGGAATAAAAATCCAATTGTCTATATATGAAATGTGAAATGATGCTAATTTAGTTAGCTTTTTTATTTCTCACTTGAAAGTTGTGATGGTAACCATCCCAATGTTTCAGCAATTATTTGCAAACTGGGGCTTGACTCTTCATCATCCTTAGTTCTTACATATTATACTAACTATATAAAACGAAATCAAATGCATAATTTCAGGTTTTAACATTTTTAGTTATCATTTTGTGTCAATGACATTCAAAATTAATTTTGGTGCTCAAATTAGTGTGTTTACAGGAATGGAAAACCAAATATTGTACTTTCTCACCTATCAGTAGGAGCTAAGCTAGGAGGATGCAAAGGCATAAGAATGATATAATGGACTTTGGGGACTCGGAGTCGGGGAGATTGGGAGAAATGTGAGGGATAAAAGACTATTCAGTACAGTGTACACTGCTTGGGTCATGGGTGCACTGAAATCTCAGAAATCACCACTAAAGAACTTACCTATGTAACCAAAAGTCATATGTGCCCCCAGAACTATTCAAATAAAAATACGGATTTAAAAATAAAAAGGAATGATCATAAAAGAAAGCATAATGTGAAAGAAAAGAAAAAAATATGAACATACTCTTATTTATGCAGGGATTATCACTATAGGACAAAAACATTTTCAGAGGTGACGCCTTTCTATCTGACTATTTATATTTTAGACTTTACTGTACAGAAATCAGTTCTGGGATTTATTTGGTTTCTTGAACTTCGGCTCCTATTTGGCCTTTACTCAACCTCCAAGACTTCAGGCAAATTTTACAGATGTGGAGAAGGATACCAAATGATTCCTTTGCTTATCAAAGATTTAGGTATACAATATATCTTTACATAAACAAACACTAAAAGTTAGTTGTCATTCCTTCTTTGAGATTTTTGGGCTCATTTTCTCTTAGAAATGCGAATTACCTAAAGAAAATAATTGAAGTAATATTTTTAAATTCAAAAAAGATAATGAAAAGAGAACTGAAGAAGACAAGATTATTCAAAGCCGTGATAGAAGAAAGATGATGTTTCTAAGAAAAAAAAAAGCATATTTAATATTTGTTTCATTATCCAAAATTCCACCAAATGCTGTGAATGCTCATCAAATTGACATTCTCATTGCTTATTTGAAGTTTTAATTAAAATGCCCAAGAGGCGTCTTCATTCTGAAAGACTATATAACTCAAATAATTGAAGATGTATTTAAAATCATTCTTCATCAAAGGAAATAATTCATACCTACCTTAACTAGTAATCACCAGATTCCACAGAACATAAGCTACTTGCTGAAATTCATAGAATAGATTGAGTTACCTAACAACCACTTATAGTTAAATGTCCTGAGTGAATAGTTAGCAAATTAAAACTCTCTTTAACATCAAATTATTTCTACAAAAAAGTCAGTTTAAAACTAAAATGGATTTTTTGAAATACCATACAGAATTAAAATTTTTAAAATATTTTCAGCAATTCAATTTGGAAAATAAGATATTTAACATTAAAGCCTATCTAGAAAATATGTTGATCCTAAGGAATTATAAACAAATATTATAAAGCCTTTTATAAAAGTATACAAATTGAAAGATTATATAATACCTAATCATTACCCAAACTTATCACTAAATCAAGGCTGAACATACAAGTATACATTTTAAACCAGAGAGTTCCTTAGCAGTCTATTAACTCTTTTATTAGCCGAGTTTATTTTGCTTACCAACCTTGAATTTGCTGAATTCCAATCTTATTGTATGTAGTGATTATTTCATAGGAAGGATAATTTGTCTTTTAAAGGGTTGAAAAATAATCCTCTCAGATTCTTGACTAAAATATGGTTAAAATGCATATATTTATTAGAGAACATGAAAGATAGAACAAAGTAAAGACATGTAAAATACGGAGAGATCCATTTGTGTTTACTCTTCCATCATAAAACCAGACAGAATTAGATTTTCAGAAGTACAGTATGTAAGAGATGTTCTTTAAAGAATTTTATTTCTGCCAGGCGTGGTGCCTTATGCTTATAATCCCAGCACTTTCTGAGTCTGAGTTGGCCAGATCACTAGGTCAAGAGATACAGACCATCCTGGCCAACGTGGTGAAACTTCGTCTCTATTAAAAATACAAAAATTATCTGGGCATGGTGGCGAGCGCCTGTAGTCACAGCTACTTGGGAGGCTGAGGCAGGAGAATCGCTTGAACCCGGGAGGCGGAGGTTGCAGTGAGCTGAGATCATGCCACTGCACTCCAGCCTGGTGACAGAGCGAGACTCTGTCTCAAATATATGTGTGTGTATGTATATATCTATATCTAGGTATAATTTTTACTTGGTCAAGTGGAGTAAATTTTAAATCCATGCCTATACAATGAATTTACAATAAATTTTGGTGAATTTCTGAATGCTGAAATAGATGATGGTATAAAACAAATTTTGGGGTATACAGGAAGAGCTAGAAGAGTTAGCCCTTACATACTTCTGCCCAAGCTTGTGACTTTCTGCAATGTCATTGGGTACTTAGATACCAATATCTATTTGATGTTTTTAAATAATATTGTTTATAGTATAAAACAAATCATTTAGCAGAAATTGTGAAAGAGTTAGGGTTAGGGTTAGGATTATGCGTGGGAACCATGATGGCCACAAGCATTTCCCTTCAGAATATCTATAATTTTCCTGGAAAATACCTGACTTTTAGGGTTTTTTATTACTTTTTGTGTAACTAAATGTCTGTATATTTACATGTGTAATTTATACTTTTATTTTTTCCAATTATCAATATCAAAGATTAAGTTGAATCTTTAAAATTTTTTGTGTAGTATAGAAATTTTGTAAATTTTTTCCTCCCCATCATTTTAAAATGTACACTGGGTTTTTAGATCCTGCTATTGTTATTAAATTATTATTTTTACATTTTGTATGTTTTAGAAATGATTTTCTCATAGTAAATTTTACTTGACAACTGTATTTTCACTTGACAACCATATTTATAACTAGTCTTTTTCACTTGATAATCATATTTATAACTAGAATTTTATACTTAACACTATCATTAATTGGCTTCAGTGCTCATCAAGAGTTTATCACACTTTTTTCTATTATTTTCTCTTAAATGTAATTATTTTATTAACTGAATGGAGTGTTTCTTCATCTACTATTTTGTAAGAAGTGTGAAGAAAAGGTATGCTTTGCAAGCTCTTGAAACTCAGAATGTCATTCTGTTAATTTGGAAAGCATTGTGGTCCGGCATAATGTTATTGGGTCAAAAATCTATAATATAATTATAGCTATCAGATATGTACCAAGAATTATGCCAATCATTTCTACTCATTGTCTATATTTCTTACAAAAATTTCAATTTATTATCATAATTATTTATTTATTTTAAGATGGAGTCTTGCTCTGTCTCCCAGGCTGGAGTTCAGTGGCACGATTTGGGCTCACTGCAACCTCCACCTCCTGGGCTCAAGGAATTCTCGTGCCCCAGCCTCCCAAGTAGCTGGGACCACAGGCATGCACCACTGCACCCAGCTAATTTTTTGTATATTTAGTAGAGAGGGGGTTTCACCATGTTGGCCAGGCTAGTCGCCAACTCCTGACCTCAAGTTATCAGTCCACCGCGGTCTTACAAAGTGCTGGTATTACAGACATGAGTCACTGTGCCTGACCTATCATTATACTTTCTTATAAATGAGAAAACTGAGGCTCAGCACTGGCAAGTGTCTTGATGAGGATCACACATAAATAAATGGATCAGTAGAGTCTCCACTACTGATGCTTTCTACCTCTCAAAACCATAGCTCAACAAATGTGAGTTTCAGCTGTCTTTGTGCAGGGATCTCTGAGGTCATCCTTTTAGCATCCTTTTTTTTTTTTTTTTTTTGGTGATCTTTTTTAAAAACTTCTTCTTGCCTCAATATTTTAGGATTTTAGAAATAATAACTATTTTAAATATGTATAATAAACATTTCACCAGATTATGTTTACATGTTGCTCTATTTTCATTGATGTTTTGCCTGGAATGGGAAGGAATCCTAACACTTACAGAGAATTAAGTATATGCATTTGTTGGGGGCTGCATCATCATGAACACAATCGCACCCTAGTGATCTCACTTTCTCCCTCCTAAATAGTCTTTTACTTTAATAAGCCATTCTCTCCAGGGCACTAGTGTTATGCCTACCTCATAAAGGAAATTTGGTGTTTCGGGCAAAGCTCATTCTCCTTCACTTTTTTTTTTTTTTTTTTTTTGAGATGGGCTCTCGCTCTGTTCCCAGTCTGGAGTGCAGTGGCACGAACTCAGCTCACTGCAACCTCTACCTTCCGGGTTTAAGCAATTCTCCTGCCTCAACGTCCTGAGTAGCTGGGACTACAGGAGTGAGCCACCACACCCGGCTAATTTTTGTAGTTTTAGTAGAGACAGGGTTTCATCATGTTTGCCAGGCTGATCTCAAACTCCTGAATTTAGGCAATTTGCCTGCCTTGGCCTCCTAAAGTGCTAGGATTACAGGCGTGAGTCACTGAGCCCGGCCCTCCTTTACCTTTTTAAAAATATATACATTGTTCACATATTGATCGCCTCATCTACTTCCCACTCTCACCGTTTTTATCCAGATTCTCAATATTCTCTTATTTTACGTCACTCATACCACAAACCTGCTTTGCAAATTTGGGATAAAAAAAATCTTAACTTTAAATTTCAACTTTTTTGTTGCTTAGCAGCCTAAGAAACAATTTTGTTCTTGTTTTTTTAAAATGTATCCTGATCTTGAGTAATGTGCTTTTCATCCTTATAATTTTTACCATCTCACTAATGATGTTCCTATCATCGATTTGATTAAAGTTACTTTAAAAAATCTATTTCAGGCTTATCATAACAAATAATGTTGGTGAGATACAGATGAAAATAAATATAATATTATGACTAAAAGACAATTGTTTCATATACTATCTAAATCATAAATCACTGCTTAATTTTTACTTTTGAGAGTCACGTGACAAAGCCCCACAACTATTGAAAATGTCACCTAGTGCAGGAAACCACATTTTCTACATTTTCTACCAGTTTAGCATCCCCTTCACCTGGCACACACCTTGTCTACCAAATTTTACATTTCACCCAACTTGTAGTCAGTATCTTTGGCACCAGAGATCGTTAGTTGTCATATTTTTCACTCAGTTTCCACCCTGTGGCTAATACCTAGACTTTCTTCTATTTGCCATCCTTCGCCTAATCTCATTCATGTCTAAAATTCCACCAAAGACTCAACACCTTTAGTATTCTGAGTTCTCCAGATAACAACAGAGGCACTTTTCTTCTTAATATACTAAATTTTTATCACTTAAAATTTCTCTAAATTATTGCAATCAGTGGTTCAGTCTGAGTCCTGCAGAAGCAGATGACAGGATATTAGCCATGCAGAAGAGCTGCTGTAGTGGAAGAAACACCCAGAAGGATAAAGGGAATGGAGGACGAGCAGGCAGGAAGAACCTTCTGATCACAGTACAGACACAGCACCAGTGAAAGCAGAGAGTGATAAGAGAATTGAGTAGGAAAATACTAGGCTGCAGGGCAGTTTTAAGTCTCAGCCACAACAATGGGCTAGCATAGGTATCCCTACATGCCCACTGGTTGAATGGGAGCTGCCTAGGGAGGTGTCTCCACCTCTGTCTTCCAGGTTGCAGTGGGAAGATCTTGCCTACTGTGCCTGCTAACAATAATTAGATTAAAAAACAAACAAACAAACAAAAACCTGCTGGTTTCCTATTACCGCATTCTCCCTTAACACGGATTCAAATTGGCTGGGAATAAAGAAAAACAGACTGAAACAATATTTTAGGAATTTATTCACTTCTAAAATACGGATTATGGCTCAACTCTAGGCCAAGGCCTTTGATTTGCTATTACTGAGATTTATGAGACAGATGAAGTGCATTGATGTCTGTACAACTTGGAATGGGGGAGGGAGGGAATGGGAAAAAGTTTAACAATTGCATTTAAGATGATTTCTTTAGTAATGAGTAAAACTGGGTGTGCATTATAATCCAGAAGAGTTAAACTACAGAAGCAATATTTTAAAATAGATTTTACATGTTTTTCTATCAATAAATTTCAATAATTTAGATCAATTGTGGAATATATATATATATATACACACACACACATATATATACAATATGACTGAACTAAATATCAGTTTCAGAGTGATAATACTGTATAAAAATTAAATTCAGAAAGGTAGACATGATACATATCTTAAGAGAGGTAAAGTTAGAGTGGGGCCGTTAAAAGTTAACTTCAACATTTCAGTGGTTAATAAACCATTTTCTATGTGTAAAGTATGTCTTTAAGAGAATTACATCTTCTGAGCCCCAGGATTTAGTATGACAAACTGTTACTACAGTCCATTATCCATGAGGACATTAATGTCTTCCTCATTAAAATACAATATAAAGCAAGCCATGATAGAAAATTACGAAAACACAGATGTTAGCTCTAAGACATAATGTAAAGCATATAGAATGTGGTAACCAGGAAGGAAAATATTATGGGGCTAAGATATAAACTGTTGTCTGCTCCAAAAAATACTCATTTTTTGATCTAACAAACTAAATTTAGGAGAAAGGACAACAAAAATATAACTGGAAACAGAATACATGAAAAGCAGTGACTGGATATCAAGAATCTGCCTTATAGAACCCAATACAAATTAATTTGCATGCCTTAAAAATAAGAAAAAACATTTCTCAAAGATTTACACTTATTGTTAACTACACTTACTCTTGGCAGAAATCAGTTAAAGCAAATAGTGATAATTTAAGTAAGGTATACACACGTACCTGTGTGTGTTAGAGGCAGAAGAAAGGGCATGGTAGATAACCCAGAATTCAAAACCACAAAGATGCCACTACCCTTTACCTGTATTCGTGACTTATTTTCAAATATCTATTTTATTATATTCTCATTTTTTAGTCCAGGTCATTTTGCTTTTCCATCTGTTCATATTGTAGGTAGAAGATGGTAAGTCTACAGCTTCATGTATTTTCTTTGGATAATTCTCTACACCAGTTTTATATACAGGAGGCAGTATTTGATTTGCAGAGTTCGAGTCAAATTTAAATCACTGTGCTATCCAAACACAGCCAGAGATGCAGGGTCTCAAAGCACTCTTTGGCCATTTGGAACTTGTTTTCTGTAGGAAGGCAAGATTTTTCCAGCAAGGTCCACACACTAACTGCAATAGATATCCACTTTAGTAAGCTATGCCTTCTTGAAGAGGAATAAGGATAGGGAATGTAGTATTGTCAAAGTCTGGGACTTTCACATTTAAGGGGTTATAAAGCAGTATTATACCTTTTCAGCAGCATTCCAACAGGGAGCATTTCCTGTCCAGTATTGAATAACAATAATATAAACCCATTTAAAAGTTGCTTTAGTGTCATCAGCACCTATGAGGAATTCGAAACAATGCCAGCGATAAATACTCCTCCCAGCTGGGATGACCATCTCCGCACCTCCTCCTCCTTTGATCTGTCATTGTCACTTTCAGTGCCATTAATGAGACAGCCGAGTATAAAGGGGTCCCCAGAGAACCTCCAACAGATCTGCGCACTGGAAGAATAGGGTGGAGCCATGGAAGTCCCTTCCATTTGCAGAGGGGAGGAGCCTGTCCCTCCTGGCCCTCTGTGGGAACCTGGGATTCATTCTGGGAGATGAGAGTCTGTTAAAAGGAACCCCTCTATCGCTTTGCCGCATTGTTTTTCCTTTTACCTATTTGCCCAATAATTCCATTCCCCTCACCCTTCAAAGTATCTGCTAGCCTAATCTTTCCTGGTCGTGTGACAAGAACCCAGATTTTCCTACATTATGATGCTGGGACAGGAAGACAGAGATAATGTCTACCAAGGACTCTTCTATTCTACTTCAAGTCATGTATTAAGACTTCAGTGGTGGCAAAATTGCACCTGTGCTTATAGTAAATAAAAAAATGGATCAAGACACTTTCTAATAGATGTTTTTCCTCTAGCGATTTTCAACATGATGGAGGTTTAATGAGTAATAACTAAAGGAGTTAATGCAACATTGAAGGAGTGTCTAACAAACTCAGAGTATCATTTGACTAATGGTAAATCATAGTCACTATTTGGTAATTTAAATATAAAACTATTATTAGTACCTATGTAAAGAATAGTACTTCAGAAAGCAAACTCTTAAAACAGGTCAGAACCTTAATGTGAATCCATTTATTTTACTTAGCAGGGGGTTGAAAGGAGAAATGTAACATTAAAAAGCTTTCTGAAAGTGAGATGTAAATTGTAACCATTTTACAAAACTGAAGCCCAAGACCCATTGTTATAACACTTTGGAATATATACAGATTTTCAAAAACTAAGTACTTGGAATCCATATAATAAAAACATAGGTTAATTAGAGGCTATATATCTTTAAAAAGTCTACTTTTTAAATGATTGCCTCCAAAACAAGTAAAGGTAGAAAATGGGATTCAAATTTAATGTAGCATTTAAATTTCTGAACTCTCTTAGCTACTTATTTTCATTACAAAGCTACACAACTTTCTCCTTTTAAAATCTAATGCCTATGCAAAGTTATACTCAATATGTGTTTATGATATCGTTAGTTTCTGGATCTAATTCTGAAAATCTTCAGAGGAAAAAATAGATTGTTAAGTTCAAATACAAATAATGTATTCTTGGTTAAAAGAGCAATTCTAAGACATCCTTCAGTAGAACAAAACCAAAAACCCCATGTTCCTGAATCTAAGCCTTGATGTGTGAAAGGCATTCTCCTCGCATGCAGGACCCTGAAGCAAGGCATTCCCCTGTGGGAGGTATATGGTCTCCTCTTCTGCTTACAGCTCCTAGCCTCTGTTGTCCCCAGTAAAATAGAAAGGCCCCTAAAGACCTGTTGCTTAGTAAATACAGTAAACAGGGACACTGTTTTGGAAACTGCTGCACGAAATAATTTCAGAAGGTATTGAGAATCTGATATCTTGTTCAGGAAATTTATTGACAATTAAACTGATGGATGAATTGGAATCGATCGAATTGCAGTTTCAGGTTCCTTTCACAAGGTGGCAGGGTAAAAGAAAATATAGGCACCAGGTATGTTTTTCTTTTACAAATTGTGTTCTCTTGTCAGAAGAGCACTGTGTTTTCAGGGAAATTGAAAACACTGGAAAGGAAGTGCAATTATTGGCAACCAGGAACCAGACAATTTTGAAGAGATTTAGTAAATGCATAATTTACCAATAAAATGGTTGGCTTCAAACTGCTACTGTACTTCACGGGCATTTCAAAGAATTACCCATATAACTATTTACTTCACTGAGCAGAACAGTGCCTAAAGAAGCTGTCAATCTTGTTTGAAAAAGATGCGTGGTGGAGGGCGGGGTGAGGGGCGGAGAGTGAGGAGGTTGGTTGGGAAGAGAACAATGCTCATCAAAAGTACACTCATCTGTATATTTTCACCGAAGATTTTTAACCCAGATGAACTGATTGTTTGAGTAATAGTCAATTAGCAGCATCTTCAGCGGTTCACCAGAAACAGAGTATTGTGCTAGGCACCCAGTCTGGGTGATAGATAGAGGAGAAGAAATTAAACACAATGTTTTTAAAACTATTGTTCAGAAATTAAAATAACAGAATATTTCAGAAATATATTAACATTTATTGATTAAGCATTATGTGATATTCTTTGCTCTGAATCTTACACGGTACTCATCATTTTATTAGCAAGGATATAGATGCGCATCACTTTTTCCAGGTTCACAGTGATTGTGAGTGATTATTTTTAAGTGAATACTTGACATGGAATCTTATTATTTAAAACACATTAATGACTTCCTCTTGCTCTTAAAAACCAAAATCATCTAAAATGCTCTGCAGGACTCTTCATGGTTTATCCTCTGCCCTTTTGTGTCAGCTTCCCACTGTCCCACATGCTCCCAGGTTCCCTGAGCTCTAGTCACATTCAACCTCCTGATACCTGGGCCTGGAATGCATCTTCCTTTCCCATCCTAACCGAGCTGAGCTGCTAACCTCTACTTCTTCTCAGAGAACTAAACTCATCTTCCCCCTCCCCAGGGCAGCCTTCAACAAGGAATAGGTGAAAGACCTATGGCTCAAGCTTTCCCAGCAGCAGGAGCCTCTGCTGTAAGCATTTATTACAGTATTGACTGTGGCCTCACAGTACACTGAGCTCCCTAAGGGCAGTGATGAGCCTTGCATTTGAATTAGCAAATACACCATCAAGCAAAGAGTGGCCCATGTACACACACGATACATAATATTCTACTTGCTACTGGGGCTTGTAAATACTTTTTACAGATCATATGCAATGATGTTTTAAATCAGTATTTTGTGGTGAAATTCATCAGACGTACTATTTCACAGCAGAATAAATGTTAACTCATCTATTGTGAGGAGTCCTGAAATGGTGAATCCTTTTATGTTGCTTAACTAGAATAGAAGCTCTATTCTTTCAGGCCATTGTTCTTATCTATTTTTAACTGCAGACATAATATTGTTCTAAAACATGTTTATAGAAATCAGTCATGTAAAAGCTGCATTGAGGAATCAGATTCTGACATGAATTCAAGTTATTCATTTGTAACTCTAAGACTGAAATGCACTGGTTCATATCAAAGGCTATTAGGTTGTCACTGACTAGCTAGGTGACCTTGGATAAGTAACTTCATCTTTGCAGACAAGGTTTTGGCATCTGTAACATGAGTGATTAGAAGAGATTATCCCTAAAGTCTTTTACAGTTCTTAAATTCTTTGTCTCTTAGTTTCCCTCTAAGGAATTTTTAACTCGGAAAACTGCTAGCATTTCACATCCTACTCTCTTTGCAAATGAGAGATTTTCAATTCCCAGTGATGAACTGAATCTGCATACACACTTGTATTTTATTACACTAGAGTAAAAGGATTTAGGGAAAAATACATATATATTCAAATTCTCCTCCTAAGGAAACCGGATTTAGTTAAATCATGAATAGAAGTCAGGATAAGTATATTCAACATTTACCCATAGCTCTTTTTCCCCAACTGTCTGTTTCCGATTTCTAAAACATAGTAACGTTTCATTAAGAAGTCACAGCAACCCTTCTCTAATTTGTGAAGAGTACATTGTGAATTACATGAAAAGTTATCAGCATTTCAGCATATTAGATTTCTTCTCCCGCTTACTAGATGTTTATGAGTCCTTCGGGTTTAAGCATACTTACTCATTAGTATGTCATTGAAGAAGACTTAATGAAAATATGTCTTTTTAAATAAAAATATTAACTCTTAGTCATATATACCTTTGTACAGTGGCATTGCACAGAGAGCTGTTGA
Organism: Mandrillus leucophaeus; assembly: GCF_000951045.1. Classification (NCBI taxonomy): domain Eukaryota; kingdom Metazoa; phylum Chordata; class Mammalia; order Primates; family Cercopithecidae; genus Mandrillus; species Mandrillus leucophaeus. The sequence goes on from NW_012103543.1 coordinate 3,730,544, forward strand.
ATTCTAAATATTCAAGATATTTTTAAAAATATGTCTTCTTTGTGATCCTTGCTCATCCCATCCTCTGTCATTTCTTTTTTTCATGTAGATTTTTTGTAAATATCTTTTGTTACTCTGTCACTAATCATTGTAGTATTGGTGAACTAGTTTTAACTGCACTGCAATTGAGTCTATCAAATTTGCATTACAGTCAGTGCTTGTGTTTTGTTTAATCCTTATACTGAGGAGTTGAGATCTTTAAAAAAATTAATGTTTACCATTTACATTCAGGTGTTTATTCCACAAAGATATTGCATATAATGTGAGATGGTGATAGTGAGCCAAATTAATTATTTTCATAAGCTTATCCATTTGTCTCAGCACCATTTACAGAAAAGGGCTGTCCAGTGCTCTGCTAGTAAATGTTTAACAACTGACTTGCCAGAGGGGAAAATACCTTATTGTAGTGTTTGCCAATTTCAATGGTGGAAATACACCTAACAATGCTGATTTCAATGTATTAACATGACATCAATGAAACAATTGAGCAATGATGAGTAGTGATATACTATTATCTATTATCTTTATCATACAAATACAAGAGAGGTAAATGACATCAAGAACATATATAATAGTAAAATGTAGCCAAATAAGTAGAAAGTTAGGTTTTAAGTATTTATCAACTTTGTTTTAGTATAATTTATTTAATTGATTATTTATATAGTTTAATTTTTAATTAGTATGCCTAATAATTGGCTTATACATTCCTGAAAATTTTGTAATTATCTCTCACAAGCCAGAGCAGGCCAGCTCTTACACACCACTGAGTTTGTCCTTTTCCAATTTTTCAGCAGTAACACATCTGTTCTATGTCAAGTATCCGTACGTACATAGGCCTATGTTCAGATTCTCTGTTTTGTATTTCTTCACGTGTCCTTGTATTAATTCTGCACACTTAATTATTACACACTTATGCCTTTGCATGTAAGTCAAGTTACTCTTCCTTTTTGTAGTTTTAAAAAATATTGTGTGTATGTATATATATAGTATAAAGCATGCCATTTTGATGTATATATACATAGTGAAATTATTACTCTAGTCAAGGAAATTAACATAACCATCTCCTCACATAGTTTTTTTTTTTTTTTTTTTTTGGTAGTATAAGCAACTGAAATCTACACTCTTAGCAAGTTTTCATTATATACTATTATTAACTATAATTATCAGGCTATACATTGATCTCTAGATTTAATCACTCTATATAACTACAACTTCCTACTTTTGACCAACATCTCCCCATAACTCTCCCCTCCAAGCCCTTGGTAACCACAGTTCAGCACTCTATTTCAGTGTATTCAACTTTGTTAGATTCCACATATAAGTGAGGTCATTCAGTATTTTTCTATCTGGATCTGGCTTATTTCACTTAGCATAATGTCCTCCAGATTCATATATGTTGTCACAAATAATAGGACATTTTTTTTCTTTTTCAAGGTTGAATATTCCATATATGTATACACACACACACACACACACACATACATACATATATATATGGAGAGAGAGAGAGAGATTAGTGACATATATAACAATGTCTTTACCCATTCATCTGTTGACAGACACTTAGGTTGTTTCCATATTTTGGCTATTGTGAATAGTGTTATAATGGACATGGGAGTGCAGATGTGTCTACTAGGTACTGATTTTATTTCCTTTACATGTATACACAGAAAAGGGATTGCTGGATTGTATAGTAGTTCCATTTTTAGCTTGTTGAGGACCCTCCATACTGTTCTCCAAAAAGACTGTAGCAATTACGTTCCCACCAACAGTGTACAAGTGTTCCCTTTTCTTCATACTCAAGTTAACACTTATCTCTTGTCTTTTTTATCATGGTCATCCTAACCGACATTACTGTAGTTTTAATTTGCATTTCTCTGATGGTTAGTAATGTTGAGCACATTTTCATATAACTGTTGGCCACTTTTATCTCTTCTTTGGGAAGATTTTGATTCAGATCCTTTTACAATCATCTCATTTTACAGTCAGATATTTTTGTTATTGAGTGTGTGAATTCCTTGTATACTTGAGAAATTAACCTCTTATTAGATGTATGGTTTGCAAATAGGTTTTCAGTCTGTAGATTGTCTTTTTTGTTTTCTTGATTGTTTCCTTCAATAGGCAGAAGATTTTTCTGATTTTAAATTATACTACAAAGCTACAGTAATCAAAAGAGTATGGTACTAGCATGAAAAAAAAGACACATAGGCCAATGGAATATAATATAGAGCATAGATATAAAACTCAAGAAACACACCGTCTACTAAACTTTGAGAAAAGCACCAAGAATACACAATGAGAAAAAAGATAATCTCTAATAAATTCTTTCAGGAAAACTGGGTTATCTACAGGCAAAAGAATGAAGCTAGATCCTTATCTTACACAATCCACAAAAATCAGCATAAAGTGGATGAAAGACTGAAACGTAATCCCTGAAACTGTAAAACTCCTGGAAGAAACCATAGAAAATAAGCTTCTTGACTTTGGCCTTGGCAATGATTTTTATGAATATCACAGCAAAATCTCAGGCAACAGAGAAAAAATAAACAAGTAGGGCTACAACAAATGAAAAGTATCTTTTTTAAAAATTTAGGTGCACCATGGTAATTTTTTATCCTTGCACTTTAATATAAATTTTAGAATCAGTTTTTCAAGTTAAACATTCACATGCATACACACACATACATCTGTTGGGATTTCAAGTGATGTTGCTTGGAATGATAGACGATCTTGGGAAGAATTTACATAATATATATATAGTCTCAATCAAGACACTTGAAGTGTTTCTCCATATTTGATACAACCTCTTTAATTTTCTTCAGTAGATGTTGTATTTTTAAAGGTTTTATTTATTTATTTATTTATTTTTTAATCTTTCACAAATTTACTTTAAGGCTACCTTTTATTGATCACCTTTTAAGAACTTTTTGAGTTAAGTTAATACATGTAAAATGGTTACAACGTTGTTCAGAATAAAGACTCATCTTACACACTGTTGATATGACTTTAGTTAAATACTGTGGTGGAAAGGTAAAATAGAAAACTAATGTATATTTGCTTTATAAAAAATCTAGGAGAAAATATATAATGAATGTTGGCTATGTAAGTGTATCATAATATGCATATCCAAAACTAATGTTACTTGAATAACATTGAACAATGATATTAAGAACTAAAAATAAATATTCACTATATGCTAGGAATCCTGCGAATGAGAAAACTGCACCTTAAGAGTCAGTCAATGGGAATGCAAAATGCTGCAGTCACTGTAGAACAGAGTTTGGCAGTTCCTAAGAAAAAGTTAGATAATTGCCATATGTATTAGTTTGTTAGAACTGCTATAACAAAATATTACAGATTAAGGATCTTAAAAACCAGAAATTTATTTTCTCACTATTCTGGAGGCTGGAAAGTCTAAAGGCAGAGTTGGTTTATTCGGCAGCCTCTCTCCTTGGCTTGCACATGGTCACATTCTCATGTTTTCCTCACATTGTTAGCATTATTATATTTTATAAATGGTTGCTGTTTGTCTATAGAAATATATATGATTTTTGTATACATATTTTTAATCTCATTAATCCTGGTAAACTATCATATTTATTGTGATCATCAAATTAGTTTATTTCAGTTTTTCTACATAGTCATATCATTTGGAAATAACGACAGGCTTATTTTTTCCCTTCATATATTCTTAAATGGTTTTTTTTGTTTGTTTTTGATTTTGCTTTATGGTACCAGTCAAAACATTCTGAACAGAATTTAAATGCCTTTGATAGAAGGAAAAAACATACCTTGTGTCTGATCTTACACAGAACACATGTTTAGAGTTCTTCATTAAAGATAATAATTGTAGTTTCTTATAGGTAATTTTATCTGTTTACAGAAATTCCTTTCTACTCCTTTTTTTGTTGAGATGTTATTAACATCAAAAGTAGGTGTTGAATGTATACAGTATTTTCTGTGCATCACTTGAAAGTGGTATGATTTATTTCTTGTAGTGGGTTAATGTAGTAAAGTACATTAATTACTTTTTAAGAGTCAGGTTCTCACGTTGCTTTGGCTGGCCTTGAACACCTGGGCTCAACTGATTCTCCCACTTCAGCCTCCCAAATAGCTGTCTTTCAAATAGTGTTTTTTGGATTTAAAGTTTATTTTATCTATGATTAATACAAAAACATTTGCAATAAATGTCTGTCTAGCATATTTTTTCTATGGTTTTTCTTTCAACACGTCTTTAGTCTCAGGCTTTAGAAATGTCTCTTATTGATAGCAAGCAGCTAGATGTTTTCTTAAAATCCATTCTGATCATCTTGTCACCTAACTAGATCATTTTTTCATCTATATTTATTGAAAGTATTAATAAGTTTAGATTTAATTATTCTACTTTGTCCAATTTGTATTGTTATATTTCATACGCCTTATTTTATAAGATTCTGTATTTTCCTTGGTCTGCTCTTTCTACTAGATTAAAAATTATAGTGTCAATTTCTGTAACGTTAATGGCCATCTAAGAAATTTTAAAATGCCTAATTGACAGATGTCAAAATTTAATCCATATTTTTAATTCCTTCTTAAATAATGAAGAACTTAAAACACTAACTGTATAAACTTGGTTTCATATTTTACACATTTTGGTCACATATGCTAGTTTTATCTTATTTTTAATGACTCTATCATTTTTATGTCTAAAATTTTCAGTGCTTATTGGTCTTCACTTTTCTTTAGTGAGGATATGCTGATGTTTAGTTTTATTTGTTTTAAAATGCTTTATTTTCCTTTTATTCACAAAATCTTTTAGACCAATAGCTATGATTTCACCATACTCTGAAGATATATTTCTATTTTGTTTTGCTTTTATTTTCACAGTGGAGAAATTACTGTCTGTCTTACTGTCAATTTTTATAGAGGAGATCACCAGAGTCCAGTTTTCCTAGGACAACTCCAGTTTATGCCAATTTTCCTGAAGTAATGACTGGTACTTTCTCTTTCACTCCTCCGTGTGCTGGATTAGATAATAAATTATGTGATTTTTCTGTCTATGGGTGTATTAGTCTGTTTTCATGGTGCTAATGAAGATATATCCAAGACTGGGTAATTTGTAAAGGAAAGAAGTTTAATTGACTTACAGTTTCACGTGGCTGGGGAGGCCTCAGGAAACGTACAATCATGGCAGAAGGGTAAGCAAACACATCCTTATTCACAGGGCAGCAGCACGAAATGCAGAGCGAAAGGGGACAAAAATCCCGTTATAAAACGATCAGATCTTATCAGGACTTGCTCACTATCATGAGAACAGCATGGAGGTGACTGCCCCCATAATTAAATTATCTCCACCTGCTCCCTCCCACAACATATGGGGATTATGGGAGCTAGAGTACAAGATGAGATTTGGATGGGGACACAGCCAAACCATATCAATGGGTAATCTGAATTATTTCACTCTGAATTTTTTAAAGAACTTTTCGAGCAATATATTTTATTAGTAAATTCTACAATTTAGTTTAATGTGTCTAAGGATAAAATTCTTTGTATTTATCCTCCTCAGATTTGCTTGGGATTCCTGATTCTATACATTTATGTATTTCATCAGTTACACAAAATTCTCAGTCATTTTTAAAAATATTTCTTTTGATACATTCTGTTTCTTCACCTTCTATGATTCAATCAGATTTTTCATCATCAGTCCAGCCTCCATTGCTCTTAACTTTTCTCCATGTTTTCCATCTTGTTCTATTTTTTACTACATTCTATGATTTCTATTAATTTATTTTCTAGTTCACTGATTCTCTCATCAACACTAATCTGCCACTTGATTTTATACATATAAGAAGCAATATTTTTCATATCTAAATAAACTACATTTTAATTCACATATCCTTGGCTATTTTATGATTGATTGCTTTTGCAGTCATTTTTATTCCCTTCTTTTGTTTTAGCCTATGAAATATTATTTTGTATTTTTTTGCTAAATAATTTTGCCATTTGAAGTCTTTATCTTTATAGTGCTTATTCTCTTATTTCTTATCGCTGTGGGCCCTTACTCATGATGACTTGTTTTATTATGAGTTCACTGATTGACTGATTAGTTTTTAATGTATAACATCATATTACTCATGAATTTATAAATGGGAATTATCTGAGGTCTTGGCTAATGACCTAATGAAGCATTCATTTAGAGCTTTGTAGAACCTCTTCCAAGGTAACTGCATCATAGAACTAATTTAAAGTAAATTGTTATTCTGAGTTTTTACTTGGTTGTTTGTAGTTTTGTCTGTTTTAAAATTTTTGCTTTTAATCATTTTATTTGTGATCACACAGTAAGAAATAAATGGGCTAAAAACTCTGTAGCCAGAGCAGGCTAGTGATTATGAACTTTCACCAGTAACTTTCTTCTTAGTCTCCTTGCAATTCAGCTTTATTTTTTGTTGATACTTTATATCCATGATGTAGCTCTTTGATGTTGTCATGATATGGGGAGAGTAAAGTGGTCTCCTCATGTAGGCCTTTGGTTTTATCTCTTGACCCCATTCCCGGAAAGCCTTCAAAACAGAACTCGGTTTCACCTTATTCAGCAGTATCGGCAAGATGTAAGTATGAAATAGTGCTCCTTTTAGTCCTCTAGTTTCCAGCATTTACTTAGTCTGTGACCTCAGAGTATTTCTTAACTATCTTACCAGCTGTTATTTTTCATATTCTCAGTAGGATGATTTCTTTTTTACTAAAGCTGCAAGATCAATCTCTTTGCAACAATTTTTTTTTCCTAAAACTTAAATATAGGTATTTGGACCTAGTTGATAAGACAATGAAATAATTATCTGAGAATCCCTTATGAAGGTACATAGATAAACTATCTAAGGTAACCTGTAGATTATTTAGATTTTTAAAAGATACACTGATTAAATATATTCCTATTAAATATTCTGATAAAATGTTTTTTATATTGTGTTATTTTAAAATTTTACTTGCAATGGAAAAATGGAAACACAATAGTGGATTAACAGTTACATAAACAAGCAGGAAATGAAAGGTTAAATTTGCATGCCATGCATTAGAAGTGAAAGCACAGGAAACTGCATTATCAATAAATAATTGATGGTTATATTAATCTGAAAATGTAAAAAAACTGTCATTTTTGTGAGTTATCTTTTATTTTATACAGATTTGCCACATAATACATATTTGTTAATTTTTGGAAGATTGATATTCTATTCAAAATAAACTTTCTTCAAGAAACAGGTCATTTAAAAATTTATGACTGAGGCATATGAGTCATATAAATATTCCAAGATGGTCATGAATTAAAAATCTATATCAAAGTTTATTTAAATTTACATCACTTTTGAGTTCTGTAGTTAATACTTTGTAACAACTAATACTTAGAATATAATTTAAAATTTATTTTCTTCTTATGAAACATACTTAAACAAGCATTACATAGCTTTGGTAATAAATGTTTTATGTATGAATCTAAGTCTATTTTATATGTGTGATGGAAAATGTAAAATAGAGGGCTTACATGGATTAAGGAGGGAGACTCAAATGTTCAGAGGCCCAAAGTCATCACTTTGCTTCTCATGTTAATAAGAGTATATTCTTCACTTGTATTACGGTTCTTTACAATTGCAAACTAATGAACGATGTACTCTGTCCTTTTTTAAGTCCTCTTTTCTCAAGCTAAAATATTTTAATACTTCTAATGTTTAAAAAACAGCTATGGCTTGCATAAAAAATAACAGTTTTTTAAGGGAGTTGATCTGATACACTCAAGAAATATAAAGTACTACTGATATATCTGCATCTTAGTGTAAGAATTAACATACACTTGAACTGAAAATTGAGATTGCCTTTTTGCTCATTTTGTCTTTTACTCATTCAAAGAAATTAGGTGAATTTATCTTTTCTCATTACCCCTTACTGGACTCTTCCTAATCTAGTCTACCTACTGTGTCTTTGCTGCCAGTTATCTCTCCAAGGACAAAGCTGGTATGATCATTTTGCTGTTCAAACACCTATTAAATCCTCATTGCTCATAGA
>NW_012103543.1:3740891-3741626 GCF_000951045.1 Mandrillus leucophaeus
AAAAAAAAAAAAAAAATGGTTCAATCTGAAAAAAATCATTTGCATCATGCCTGTTATATGTGATTGACTTCTCCACTGTAACATCAAATAAAATCATCAAATGAATGATTTGTAGCTATATGATGATGTGAATATTAAAGGACATGACCCCCTATGAAGTACATTGTTGACATTTTGTGTGCATGTATTACGTGTGTGTTATTGCAGTTGTCGTTTTTTTGGGAAGGAATGGTAGTGTACGATAGTGGAGGTTTGTCCAGCTTTTGGCATTGAAAGTGGTCTCCTAATGTAGTGTTAGACCTGACAGTATTTTTCATATGTGTCTCTGGAGCATTTGGAAAATAGTTTATCTTTACCTTTAAATCTTCTGCTAACTATATATTTCAAATTCTGGGTAGCTTTGATGATTCTAGACAAGTGGCTTGACAGACACCTAGGTAAGGATCCAGGCAAAAATGAATCAAACTACAAACCCCCTAAGGCAGCTGTCTATTTCTCAACAGCTTCTGGAATATGCTCCCCTACAAAGATACTTTTATCCGGTTAACAATGTGGGATTCAGGGAGATTTCAGGGCTGTACCAGGCCAAGCTAATGAAGGTCTATAATGAAGTTGAGCCACAGTCGCCCTGACTTACTTGTTTTGGCTCATGACCAAGAATAGCTGAAGTCAAAAGTAGAGGACTTACTTGTCACAGTGATCTTCTCCTGCCTTTCCTGCTCCAGTCTCTGAGTT
>NW_012103543.1:3744736-3773986 GCF_000951045.1 Mandrillus leucophaeus
AAAAAAAAAAAAAAAAAAAGCAAATGCTATAGATTAGGAAGTGATACAGTCCATATCTCCAGATTTAGTTGTTTTGTTTACTCCATCACTGTCTGTCACATACCCTGTGCCATTTCCACACTAATCTTCTTGAAGTTCCTTTTCAAAATCCCACACATTTTGAAATCAAGCTCTTATTGCACAGAATACATCTTCTCTAAAACATGAATTTATTCATCTTTAAAATTAAATTCCAATTCATTTATGAAAGAATCCAGTCACATAAATAGGCCCAAAATGTGCACAGAATGAATAAATGAAATAATTTTTTAAACCCTCAATTTCTTCTTCATAAAGGATTAATAAGACATTTTTAGCCATAGAAAATTTAATTTTAATGATCAAAATAGAAAACCTTAGAAAAATTTGGATTTAATTGTCTTTAAGCACCACGTGGAATTGATGATGCTAATCTTGGAAGCGTTCTTTTTCAATTTTCTGAGTACAATTCTACCTTCTGTTTGAGATTAATCTCCAACACCAAAAGAAAACCTTTCCTGACCTCCCTACCAGTTGGACTGGTTTCACTGCCACCCCTTTTAAAAAATGTAACAGTGCTTTGTATTTCTCCAAACTTTTGCAGTCATGTAATTCCTTCACCCCTCCTCACATACACATCATTAGATTGTAGGCTCATACACCCTATGATGTGTATCTTTCTCCATCACCTTTATATCCTTCCAGGTACCTAGTTCTACAGTGTGCTCATTGTAGAGAATCTAAAATAATTGGTTTACTTGATACATAGCAAATTGTTCTTTCAATTAATCATAGCAATTACCAGAGTTTCATAGACTTCTGGAAAAAAGTAGAATTCGTATGTATTTTACCACTTAATACTTCCTCATATATAATAACGCATAGGTATGCAGACATGTTTATTCATGTGTGTTGGTCATGTAAGCTCCAAGGGAAAAGAACCAGCATGTTGAGCAGCTCAGCTGTGAAAGAGCATGAGGTCCCTAGGAAACTGAAAGGAGTGGTTTCCCTTTTAGTAATAGGCAGTTATATCTTAATGATAAGTGGTTTGAAAATCAATTCAGTGAAAATATCAAAATATAAGGCAAAGAGGTTCTGGAATATATATCTAATGATTATGACAACATTTAGTAAGTCAATTTTCTTATCTGTAAAATGAAAGTTTGGCCTTGAAAATTATTCAAAGCCTTTTGTTTTTAAAATGCCATGAGCTTAAATTCATTACATAAGAAGAATCAAATATCTTTTCTAAAGTGTAGCCAAATTGGTCTAAATCTCAAACTAGCAAGATGAGTTAATCACTGACCAAAATTAACTACTTATCCCTTCTGCTCACCCACCACAGTGACTGGTATGCATTTTGGAAGACGGTTAATTTTCTCAAATCACTGATATTTGAACTATCATTACTGACTATTGTACTGTATAAATCAGTGGGGCAGTTCACTAAATAGTCCCTGAGTGTCTTGGAAAGTGATGTACCTTTGAAGTCCCCAAGGAGTAACTCACTTGGCAGAGTCTCATCTAATAATTATGGCATTTAGGATAGATAGATGTATTCTGTGCTGCAATGAGTCTCCTTTGCTGGCTTAAAATGTCAAGTTTTGTTTTTAAAAATGTTAAAATTAAACTAAGGAGAATATGGTCATTATAATGATGCAGCTCAAGTACTTAAAATAATTAATATCTTTTATAGAGGAACTGGTTATAACTATTACTTAGATTAATATTTAAAAGTCCCAAGATACTAGTATGAGCCAGAGTTTCAGCATTTTACATTCCTAAAGCATTTAAAATACAAAATGTGGTGGTTTGCATGTGCCAGAATGTGCCATGGGTTCCTGGAAATGACATGTAGTCTTTGGAAAGCTCTTTCAGGCAATTGATAGATAAAATGATTAAGTCCCCATTTGCCAGAGTTATTTTTAAATAATTGTATGGTTTAGGGTCCTTATGACATTTTGAAAGTCATCCCTCTCTGGGATGCTTGTGCTGCATTAACTGTCTTTTTTTTTTTTTTTTTCCATCCGCGGGTTGCCCTGGCTTGACTGTAGGCATCTGGAAGGCAGAGACTGTATTTTACTCATCTCTGAGCCTCAGATGTTTACCTTGTGCTCAGTTCATGCAACACCAGTATTTGTGGAACAAACAGAAGGGATGTCATTTTCACATATTTAGACGACACTGTGATTGCATATGTTCTGTCCTAAGAAAGAAGAATTTAAGGAAGCCAGAGCACACCTGAGATTCAGGAATTTTTAGTTTATAGCATTTTACTTCCACCACAAAAGTGATAGTGAAAGTTTAAAATTTTAACTCTCTAAAACTACAGCAGATCATGAGGAATGAAGCAATCATTTTCCCATGAAAGAGCAAACAGATCACATGTGTAAGGATTGAGGAAATGCATACCTGAGATGTTGTGGTTGTACTTCTGTCTTAAAAAAAAAAAAAAAAATGGTTCAATCTGAAAAAAATCATTTGCATCATGCCTGTTATATGTGATTGACTTCTCCACTGTAACATCAAATAAAATCATCAAATGAATGATTTGTAGCTATATGATGATGTGAATATTAAAGGACATGACCCCCTATGAAGTACATTGTTGACATTTTGTGTGCATGTATTACGTGTGTGTTATTGCAGTTGTCGTTTTTTTGGGAAGGAATGGTAGTGTACGATAGTGGAGGTTTGTCCAGCTTTTGGCATTGAAAGTGGTCTCCTAATGTAGTGTTAGACCTGACAGTATTTTTCATATGTGTCTCTGGAGCATTTGGAAAATAGTTTATCTTTACCTTTAAATCTTCTGCTAACTATATATTTCAAATTCTGGGTAGCTTTGATGATTCTAGACAAGTGGCTTGACAGACACCTAGGTAAGGATCCAGGCAAAAATGAATCAAACTACAAACCCCCTAAGGCAGCTGTCTATTTCTCAACAGCTTCTGGAATATGCTCCCCTACAAAGATACTTTTATCCGGTTAACAATGTGGGATTCAGGGAGATTTCAGGGCTGTACCAGGCCAAGCTAATGAAGGTCTATAATGAAGTTGAGCCACAGTCGCCCTGACTTACTTGTTTTGGCTCATGACCAAGAATAGCTGAAGTCAAAAGTAGAGGACTTACTTGTCACAGTGATCTTCTCCTGCCTTTCCTGCTCCAGTCTCTGAGTTGTACTTTTGATTCTATTTCAAGACATAAATTCTGCCATATGAGCCTGAAAGATTTCATGAAATTGCCAGTTTCATGCTTCCAACAGGCCAAGTTCTGAGACAGTTTCAATGCCAAATCCAGAAGCAGATATGAGCTCTGAGTGTTATGGTTCTGCCATCAGATACCAGTATGTTTGATTCAGAATGCCTGCTTTTAGATGTACACATGATAGCTGTAGATCTGCAAATTTTGAATGTGCCTTTGAAAGGACAATATAAGCATTAACAAATTATAAAATATACAATATTCAGCCAATGACAGTTGTTGTTTCAAACGTTTTATATTATTACTATCATTTTCTACAGACCCAAATAATGGTCTTGAGGTTCTATTTTTCATGTTTCAATGCCATGATATTATTTAAAAATATATGTATACTTCTTCTATGCATACAATGTACAATATAAAAATTCAATAAATAAACTCTCTATTAAAATGTAATTTCTGAGGATAGAGAGAATATATTCAATTTAAATCTAAATGCATATGAAAGCCTTTAAATATTGTTCCTTTCCTGAACTTTATGATTGAGACAAGGTCATCCAGACTTCCCTGTGGCAAGTTACTGAGCTTGTTTGGGCTCCTGCAGTGGAAGCTATATTTTTTCTGTAGTCAATGTTGTCCCACTACGCTTTTGGGAGAATGAATGACAGCATAGCCCTACTGTCGTGAGGTGAACATAGACAGCTGTGAACAGGAAGGGACAGGAAAAATTCCTGAAGGATGCATGGTAGAACATCAACAGCTTTAGAACATGGCAGTGGGGTTTTTTTTGTGTGTGTGTGTGTGTTTTTGTTTGTTTGTTTGTTTTTGTTTGTTTTTTTTTTGTAAAGCCAAGTTGGAGTTTCAGTTTGGCTAATGCTGTTAAGGACAAGATGACTATTATTGACGCTGTAGCTTGGGAAGAAGGATGAGTAAAAGCAGAAGACACATATATTGTTAGCAAGTAAAACTTATGAAGGATTTATGATTCTTCCATCAGTCTTTTCAGGCAAGTGCAGAAAAGCCTCATCAATAGCATCAGCAGGCTGCCATATGTATTAGTCAGAGTTCTTAGCTGCAACAACTGAAAACTACTCCAGTTGACTAAAACGAAGAAGAAATGTGTTGAAAGATAGCATAGAAAAATGGAAGCTTGGAAAAGTAGATGAAAAAGAAATCAAAAGACACATGGCACTGATTAGGATATGCCTACAGGTTCTTATCACTCATGAGTAGCAAAATCAATGAATGTCTACCATATAATAAGAAAAATATTATCTGATGAGCAAAATATGGACATGTTTTACTCTAAAAAGTCAAATTAATTCTTATTTAAAAGATGAAGAGAAACATGTAGAATTAAAATTTTATGAAAATATGGTTTGCTTTTTAAAAATTCAAAACTTATTTTAGACAAATTGTGACAAAAAAGGTAGAGGACAGTTCTCAAGTTTACTTCTTAATGGTGTTTTATTCTCAAAATTCACAACATTTACCCAGAGTTCATATGGTATAGGACTGTTTATAATAATTCAGCAGTCAAGTTGATGTATGATGCTAATCTATTATGAGAATGGGTCATAATTGTCTTTCTAAATGTATTGCAATCTAACATCTTATAAGAAGCAATCAACAGATATTCATTGATTATGTAGTATATACTATATAGTATTTAAGGTACTACGTGGTGCCCTTACCTTTAAGAGGTTTATAAACTAGTCAAAGAGGCAGAAGGTATGATTCTGATTCAGGAAATAACAATCACGCTAACACTCAAAGCAGTCTACTCTCTAAAGTGTCTTGTTAAAAATTTGACCATTATTCTGAACCTAATTTTGTATCATATGTACATACATTCTTTAGCATTACAGTAAAGGTTTATGAAGAAAAAATAGTTTCCCTTGTTAGGATGATCACTAATTGATCTTAGGACATTCTTTTATTGATAATGTTGTTGTTAATATAGCTCAATTCCCAGGATAGATTTAGCAAAAGGAGATTAAATTAAGTAATAATATCTATTTGAGGGAAATACATGTTAATTCCAATTCAGGCCTCACCACCACCTACCTATTTTCAAATTGTCTGTAGAATACACAGCAATATGTGAATTTTGCTTCAAGGTAGATGCCAATATGGACTATCAAGTTAATCCTTAAGACACTTGCTGAAAGATTATATGAAGTATGTAGAATGGTGGGTATGTGAGCTATCTAATAGGTGGCAAGTGGTGGCAGTTAAGATATATAACTGGTTTCGGGTTTGGGTCATTATTTTGTTTGTTTTATTTAGAGTTTTCAGATCTGGAATATTGTAAATAGCTTCAGTTGGCTACTTAGTTTGTAAGTGCTGTGCTCATGGATACAATAGAGGGGAAAAAATGTCAAACCTTTCTTAAGGAAACAGAACATAATCACTAACACATTTATTCCGCAAATCACAAGACCCAGAGTTGTGGAGACATTTGTAAGATAGCTAGGAACTTCTGTATTTCCCTCTGTCACTTGGAAGCTATAGATATCTAACCTTATGGCAACAAGGATCAGTAGTATTTCTTTGATAATATTCAGAATGATTCCCACTCTTCATGTATTTATTTTCTTTATGCATGTTTAGATAACATTTAATGTGACTGAGGGAAATTATTTATATGTTGACTATTTTGTATATTAAGATAACATCAGTCACTAAAAAGAAATGAACACAATACTGTACATGGTGGTGATAATAATTTCCACTTACCTAATGACTAGAATGTATAAAACCTTCTATTAGTTTTTTTTCTCTCTGTTTTTTTCATAAATCTTCACAACTGTCCCATCAGGTAGAAGCTATTATCCCCCAGTTGAGACTCGAAGATGTTAAGTACTTTGCCAAGGCCATCCTACAAATAAATACAGGGCTGGAATTTAAACCAAGAAGTCCGAAGTCTGTACTCTTTCCACTAGGCTTTGCAGAAGTTACAAATGACCTAATAGATTGCCTTGCCCAGCAGAGCCAAAAATTGCTTCCAGAGGCATGTCTATATTAGCAGCATGAGTTGATCCCTACGTGATAATTGTACCATTAATGTAATAGAAATATTGAGCAGCTCAGAACTTCCTGACCCCAGGCTAAAGTGTAAAAGGGGAGAAAGATAATAGGCTCCTACTGGTTTCAACCAGGGTCATTTCCAGGACATTGTCTGGCCTAGACAGTAAGAATCAGATTCAAATTGTAACAATTTTCTTTGATCTGTGTGTACAGCACAAATAGATTTATGAATTCCTTTCCTTTAGTGTTTTGTTGGTGTCAGATAGATACTTTGTTAACCCCATCTTCAGTCTAGAGCAATGTTGTCATAGGGGCATGACCTTTCTGTGATGTATCAAACTCTTAATGTGTAATATTATAGTCTTATAATAGAGAGCACAGTATTCTCTTCAAAGACTCAAACCCAACTCTTCTCCAGGAAAACATGCAACTGACTCTTTATTAGATTGTTTTGGAAACTATTTTTTTTTACTGGTCAATCAAGTTTAGTGACCTATTTGATATTCAGGTGTGTGCACAATACAGACATTTTTCAAGTTACCGTATGAATTTAGATAATATCTCCTACTAAGAAAAGACTATCACATGGAATAACCTTGATTTGTTAATCTGGCTAACACATTTGCCATTGTTATATCTATTCCCTGTTGAAAAAGCCTTCTTGTCAGACTTGTCATATGCTGTTTGTATAACTGGTAATTACAGAATCAAGATGATTTATCCCCTATTTTTAAAGGCTATAAAATAAATACCAACCAATTAATATAACTACACCTTCCATTCTCTGAGGAAAAAAAAAAAGAGAAAAATCAATCTCATTTCAAAGTCGTTTATTGATTTGCCTCCTCCACTTCCACCCATTGCCATAGGACTACACATTAAAACCTATGATTCTTCCTCCTACTGTTAAAAGAAGCTGCCTTAACACAAGTGTCATGGAATTCCCACATGGTGAAATGAGAGAGTTCCCTGATCCCCCTTTCAGGACATGTGACAGGGGTGTGGCTCACCTGTTTGCTTGCTGCCACTGTTCAAACCCCTGATGAAGGAGGAAACATACAGATGGACAAGTGCAGGAACCAGAGCGAGTGTTTGGGGCTCCAGCCTTGCGGTAGTATCTAGGGGTGGCTGCCTATGTCCTCAGTCTTTTGGCCTTGCTGTCTGCAGATAACTTAAGTGTTAACCAGCTCAATGGACCCTCTGCCTTTTCGCATGAGCAAAGGGCCAGTGTGAGAGCTTTCTGTATCCTTAGCTCTTGCCCAGTGTCCCAGAAGAATGGGAACACACATGGGCTTGAAGGATGAATGTGAGGTTTTATGGAGTGGTGGAGGTGGCTCTCAGCAGGATGGATGGGGAGCTGGAAAAGGGATGGAGTAGAAAGATGATCTTCCCCTGAAGTTTTCGCTATCAAGTAGCCATACTCCTCTTCGACCACTCCCAGCTGTACACCTCTTGGTATTCAGACATCCCTTCTCTTCTTTCTCTGCTGCACTGTTCTGCCATTCACCTGCTTGTCTCCTTGTCTCCTTGTCTTCTTCTGGAGCCTGGGGTTCGGGGTTTATATGTGTACAGGATAGGGGGGTGTTGCAGGCCAAAATGCAACTTTTGGGGCATGAAAGCAGAAATGCCTGTTCCCACTTAGAGCTGCGGGCCTCCAGGCTTGAGTTTGGGGCCTTTGCATGGGAATTGCCCTCTTCTATCCAGTATTTCCCTGTCTCCTGTCCATATCAATAGCATGAGTTTCCTATGACTAGGTAATCACAAGCTTTTTAGCAGTCTAGAAAATATTTGGGGGCAATGCCCTGATTCATTCCCTTAATTTCATACCTTGCAGATGGAACACTCCTCCTTTTCCTAAGTTGGTTATGCTGCGAATGCTAAAAGCTAGGGAAAGGGAAATAAATGACTGTTTAAGTATCAAAATACCTAAGCTGTATTTTTCACTTAGCGTGAGTGACCGCAAACCATGAGTTAATTCTGGAGTTCTGGATTTTTTTTTTTTAATTATGATATCAAAGGAGATCTTAACTCATGAATTAAGGTCATTACAGAGATTCTATAATTACTCATTATAGAATGTATGCTCTCAAATTACTGTAAATTCAGGGTAACATTACCATATAGGGCAACTGGAAATTTGCTTTGGTAAGAAAAAACTGAAATACAGATATATACTCTCCATATATATATATGGATAATTTTATTAAAAATTTGTATTAACAACCTGGCATTAAAAGCTTTATCTATTTTGCTATAGGGAGCAGTCCCTTTCTCACCATTAAAAAATTATTTTTGTAACATATTAGGCCGTCTGTAGAGGTGATGAGTCATCATCCCTTGTGGATAATTTTTTTTTTTGTAACTGTTATAATATTCACCTGCTGTTTTCATTGTTTCGTGGTACATACCCAATTTTTTAACTTCTAAACTATGGAATCTCCTTCAGTTCTCACAGGCAGAGGAATTGATTTATTTTTAATTTTTATTTTTTGAGACAGTGTCTCACTCTGTCACCCAGGCTGGAGTGAAGTGGTGCAGTCACGATTCACTGCAGCCTCAACTTCCTGAGCTCAAGTGATCCTCTGATCTCAGCTTTTCGAGTAGAAGGGACTGTAGGCATGCACCACTATGCCAGCTAATGTTTTATTTTTTATAGAGACAAGGTCTCATTATGCTGCCCAAGCTGGTTTTGAACTCCTGAGTTCAAGTGATTCTCCTGCCTCGGCCTCCCAAAGGGCTGAAATTACAGGCAAGATCCACCACGCCTGGCTACTTTTTATCATTCCCATTTATAGCTGAGATAATTGAAGCACATAAGATTGCCGAGCTTCTCAGTGAAATATGTGTGACTCGAGTCAATTTCTTGACACTAGTGAATGACCCTTACTGCCTCTACAGCTGTTGATTTAAACACCTGGAACTCCTCGATTCCATAAATTGGCAATTTATTCCATTCAGTTCAATGTTTAAATACCTTCTTTATAAAAAATGTGTAAGTGTCCAGTGCCTGGTGCTGAAAAGTGAAGATCAGATGGAGGAGGAAAACAATGAGTGGCAGAAAATACTCACAATGAGCTGTATGTAATCTAAAGTGTTATTAGAATGGTAATATGGACTGTGATAAAACACAGATTAAGTTAGGAGGTGATGTTTTTAACTGAACTGTAAACAGTGGCATACATTTTTGCCAGGAGGCTAAAACAAAGAAGACAAAATGTGCAAAGATATGAGTCTTTAAAGTATAAATAGTGCACATAGGGGATGAGATGAAGCTTATCATAGTTGTTGGTTTAGAGCAGGCAAGCGGGGCTTAGATGGTGAGTTCTGTGTTCTTTGTCCAGTGTGTTTATTTCAATGTGTATTTTATTCCAAGTTATAAACCTGTGAAAAACTCTTTTTCATGTGTGCTTAATATGTTTTTACTAACAAGAATTTTCTTGTGTAATGTTTAGGTCTAAGAGACCTTAACTCTGTGTTCTGGGCTTTAGACTATTAGGATGGATCCTGAATTCTTCTTTAGATTCTTTTTCACATCTTTTTCCTTAACATTTAAGGATTAATAATTACGTATTCTTATGACATTATTTTGGATGCTAGCTGACTTAGATTTTCTTTGGAAAGGTTTATGGTCTTTAAGACCACATTATCATTCTGAAATGAATGAATGTAAAAGAAAAATGTGGATATTTCACTACTCTGAAACCCTGAAGTGTGAAATTTCCTTATTTTTCTGTAATTACTAGGTTAAGAAAATTAGAGCTATTCTTTACAATGCCAAGATTTTTTAACGGAATATTTGTTTTCTATTGAATTACATGATGTTTTTAAGAATATGAAATAATTATTTTATTTGATAAATTAAAACAAATTATTTATAATCGATGAGAAGTATTAGGGTAAAGGATAAGTTTAAAATTTAAAGTATACTTCTAAGACATAGTGGTGATTCTCTATACTAGGATGAACTTATATTTATAAAAATAATTCATTGCTAGGATATGTGAAATGGAAGTGAGGAATCAAAGTAAATTAATACAGGGATTCAAAGTAGAGCACTCCATAGAGATTGTCTTTTTCATTATGTGAATATATACACACATGAACACATACACAGAACACATACATCCACATTTTACAGACATGTATGAACCTTTTATTTAAACATAATTTTAGAAAAGCAGAATCTCCAGATTCTGAAAGATCTATTTTCATAGACAATATTCTGCACAAATAATTTAAGTTTTACCAGAAAGCTGTTTATTGGGATAAAATAATTTTTTAAGGATATATTCTCACTAAAATTTTTGTGGATTCAAAACAAGTGTGAATTACTCAAAATATTCACATACATAAAGCATACCATTAAAATGCAGTTTCTTTTACTGCAACATGTTAAGAAATACCACCTTACAGGGTCAAGAAATTGTAAAGTCATATTAAATTTAAAACTGATTACGTAGCCTTAAGGAAAGTAATTTGCTATCAAAAGAACATAGCTTCCTAAAATAATGCTTTGTACAGTTACACACTACATGTTGAAGTTTGAAGATGTGATTGGGCTGCCAGGGATAGGATGAAGGAATGTTCACAGAGTATTTCAACATGGGTGAATTCTCACACATTTTCTCAATTCATCAATTCTGATAATGTCAACATTAAGAGCAAAATTTTCGTAGAAAAGGACAGGACTAATACCAAGTGTTTAAAGGACAAGTGCAAATTTATATTACTGGAATAAATTCATACATTAGAAAGCATGAATCCATATTATCCAGTTGCAGGATTAACATAATATTAATGACAAAGTTCTCCGTTCATTTCCTGGCATTCATACATGAGTGCAACCAATATCTATGGAGTATCTGTGATGTATGTATATATAGCTTTCAAAGGCTCTAAAAAGTACAGGGACAAACATAAAGAGCCTATATTCTAAAACGTTATGGAAATTAGTTTTCATGTAAAACTTCAGCTTTGTTCGTTGATCTCAGTCTTCTCAGTTGATACTGCCATTAGCCAATTACCAATGACAATAACCTGAACTAATCCTTTCCTCCTCTCAGCACATTGAGTTCACCTCCAAGTTTTCTCCAATTTTTATTCTCAATATTTCTCATTTTCTTTCTCTCCTTTCTGTTCTAATTGTCACTGCAAAGTTTGGGACTTGTGTTCTGAAACTAAATTCCAAGATTGTTTCCTTTCCACTGTGTTATATGTGATTAATTGCCCAAATGACTGACTTTAATGACTATTATTAAAGTTTGAAATAAATGATTATCTCCCCCCGAAGAAAAAAAAAGAAGAAAAAAAATTTAAACAGAGATCACCATTCTGGCAATGTGTGACTCAAATGCTGCAAAATGCAGAGGTTTTGATAGATAATTTTAACAGACTAAGTTTAGAAGAGCAATTGAAAGCATGAGCAATTTGAAATACGAACTGAGAATTGGTACTGAGAGAACACATAAGGTATTGGCAAGAACAAAGGCTGATATTAGCTAGAATTTGAACCCTTGAAAAGGTTACATGTTCCAGAAATAAAGATTGCTTAAGGCTCTTGAAGTGCTTATTCCTAAACAGATGTTATGATACCAATTAGAGATCAGTGAGATTAGAAGAGAGGGAGATAAAGAGAAAAATTCTGCATTTGTCTTTGATATTTCTCTATTGAACTTTGTTGTGAACTAGTTATATTTCTAAGATCTATTTCATAATCAAAGTTCACGTAGAATAAACAAGTATCACATCCTTACAGTAAAATGAGATAGAAATGAAGTCACTTCTTAAGGTGTCAAAAATTATTCCAATGTTACTTATTGTTCTGACTCAGGTGTATCTCCTCTTTTGAATCTATATATGGCTAAAATAAATGTGTGGGCATACCATACTGCATTGTTAATGCTGTCATGCCTAATTACAAAATACTGCTGTGAGAATACTTTCATAATTTTCATTCATTTGTAGACTAAATCTATGACTAATGCTAAATTGTTATAAAATAAATGCATATTGACATCTATTTCACATAAATTTGAATTAAAATAATTATTTCAGGAGCATGAGTTGAAGTAGGCTAGTATATATACTCTTTTAACCTTTTGTCTATGTATAAACATTTTTTCCAGTTTAGAATAACTTATTAATCTAACACTGCTTCATTTCTTATATTAGTGCAGGAAATGTAGCATACATATGAAACAGTGGTATCAGAAGTGAAATACAAGACCTGTTTGAAGCCAAAATTTATATATATCATAATTTACAAGCTGTATATGAAAATACAGCATTTGAATTTTGAAAAAAATACTGTTTAAGCAATGTCATGCTTGTAAGGCATCTCTTTCTCTTTATGTATATGTGTATATATGTATAGGTCATACATATTGATACACACTAATATATATGAGTACTCTAATATACAAGTGTAAAACTTCATTCTATTTTAATTACACAAACAAATATTAATGGAGGACATTTATTTCCTTTTGACTTACCTTTTTAAAGCTGCATATTGATCTTCATTTTGTAAGAAAAGAAAAAATTTTAAGGGACCATTAGAATCAATTTTCGTATGTCTTAAATGTAAGAAGAGTGATTATACCTGGCTTAGATTTCCAAGTCTCTGCATGAGATTACAGGCACATGGGTGACAGTCTCATTAGAGTGGATCATTATTGTACCTGAAGCAAACCACTTCTTGAAAGAACAGAGGCCATGGATAGACTTGTCATAGCTAATTCAATGCTTGTGGTCACTGAGGCATGGGGAAATCTGAAAAGAAGAGGTTAGGTAATAAGTAAGTAGTATTACTGGGCTATTATCCTGGCTATTTTCTATACTCCTAATACATGTCTTTCCCTTTTATTAGAAGGCCAACAGTTAAAGTGGAACAACCAATTCACGAAAAGAAACTAATTCACCGATATAATAGAATGAAATTGATTTGTGAGATAGGAAAACTCCGTGGTTTGTGAAATGGATGTTATTAAATTCCACAAAGAGTGAATTTTTTAAAGAGTATGCTCTCATAGCAGCTCCCAAACATTTGAAGGTTATCTAGTTTTCTCTTCTCCAGTTTCTTTGCCTCCTACCTTTCAAAACTGAAAAAATCACTCGATACCAAATACATACATGAAAAAGATCAGGATGAAATAGCTTTCCTTTTTCAATGGTGCCAGTAGTTGTTACATCTCAAAAGCTTTTTCTTTCTATGCTATACAACCTATGCACATTATATTCGCTATGTCATAAAGTTGATTTTCTTTTTTTAGGTAGCACATGTTCATTGTAATGTATCAAGCAATGCAGAAGTATATAAAAAAATGATTATAATTTATCCTCCCTCCACTGAAGTTTTCAAAAATATTTTGGTGTGTATCCTAACAAAACTTTTACTCTGGTCTTGTATTTTTTAAAAAAGTATATAGGGTTCTTCTCTTTCTTTCCCCTTTTTAAAGAAAATAAAAATGGAATCAAACTATATATAATTCAATTATTGCCATTTTCATTTATAAAATTACATGTATATATCCCTTCATATTAATGTATGCATAATATATAATGTTTATGATTTATATTGCCTAGGTAGTATTAAGATTTTACTTAACAATTCTCCCATTGATGGACATGCTGGTTATTTCTTGCTTTTTAACTTTGAAACAATATTGAAATAAACATTATTCTACTAAAGACCCATACTTTCAGGTGCACTGCATTGTGTACTGTTATTTAAGATGCAAGCTGTGCTAAATTTTATCTGAACACCATTTATGGAAAAGTGTTAAGCAAGTAAATTACATAATTGTGACAGTAGAGACAAGAGTGAATGTGGATAGCTACAAAATTTTCAAACTCAAAAGCTGCAGCAGTAGATAGTGGTTAATGAACTAACATCCAACGAATCAGATCTCTGACTAATTTGCTGTCCTTTGTTACTATTGCTAAGAAGAATGATTTAGAGCTAACAGAAATGTTTAACTGGAACTAAAGACTTAGACTCTTAATAGAGAGATGTTATATCTCATCTTTTACCAGTTTTTATTAGAATATATGATATTTTACTTTCGCATTTTGAGTGATGTTCCAGAAAAACTAATGTCCAAATTTTATTAGCAAATATAAAATGCTCATTACAGTAGCTCACTGTGGGTATACATATTGATAAAGCAAAATCAAAGGATACTTGTAGTATCCACACACCACACACCATACACCATATCAGGTTTTGGGGGATTTCTCAGTTGTTAATGGCGTTCCTTGGATTTAGAAATAAAATAATGTGTGACGGCCTCTGATAGGTGAATTTCATCACTTTACCCTATTTTCAGCTCTTGTGCTGATAATTGAATTAAGCTAGCTCTTCAGTTCACAGCAAATTATCATAATCATCTGTCTTATTTTATTTTAATTTTTCTCTTTCAACTACATTTCTCAATTCTCTGTCTCTCTCTTCATCATAAAGTTAGGTATAAATGTTATATAAATTATATTGTGTATACAAATTGCTATCAATGATTCATATGTTCATATTAGAAGAGGCAAAGATTAAGGTTTACATTTTTAAATGTACCAAATTCATACAAAGATATCCATTTTATACACATTTATTCCCTTATGATGCCTCATTTTCTGTTTTTTACAATTTCAACTTTTATTTAAAATTCAGGGTCACATGTGTAGGTTTGTTACCTGGGCATATTGTGTGGTGCTGAGGTTTGGGATACGAACATCCCATCACCCAGACAGTGAGCATAATACCCAAGAGTTGGTTTTTCAACCCTTTCCATCCTCTCTCCCTTCCCACTCTAGTAGTCCCCAGTGTCTATTGTTGACATCTTTATGTCTATGATTACCCAATATTTAGTTCCCACTTAGAAGTGAGAACGTGTGGGGCCAGGTGCTGTCGTAATCCCAGCGGTATGGAGGCCAAGGTGGGCGGATCACCAGGTCAGGAGATCCAGACCATCCTGACTAACACGGTGAAATCCCCTCTCTTCCATAATAATAATAATAATAATAATAATAAAAATACAAAAAATTAGCCGGGCATGGTGGCGGGCGCCTGTAGTCCCAGCTACTCGCGAGGCTAAGGCAAGAGAATGGCGTGAACCCGGGAGGCGGAGTTTGCAGTGAGCCGAGATGGCGCCACTGCACTCCAGCCTGGGCGACAGAGCAAGACTCCGTCTCAAAATAAAGAAAGAAAGAAGTAAGTGTGAACATGTGGTATTTGGTTTTCTGTTCCTGTGTTAATTGTCTTAGGATAATGGCCTCCTGCTGCGTCCATGGTGCTCAAAATACATGTTTTCATTCTTTATGACTGGGTAGTATCCCATGGTGTATATGTATCACATTTTCATTATCTAATCCACCAGCAATCAGCACCCAGATTGATTCCATGTCTTTGCTATTGTTAATAGTGCTTCACTGAACATATGAGTGCTTGTGTTTTTTTGTAAAACGATTTAATTTTTGTTGAAATATGCCCAGCAATGGGATTGCTGGGTCAAATGGCATTTCTGTTTGAAGTCCTTGCCAGATATCTAAGATTTCCACAGTGGCTGAACTAATTTCCATTTCCACCAACAATCTATACACATTCCCCTTTCTCTACAGCCTTGCCAGCATCTGTTATTTTTAGGATTTTTAATAATAGACATTCTGATTGGTGTGAGATGGTATCTCATTAAAGTTTGGATTTGTATTTCTCTGATGATTAGTGATGTTGAGCATTTTTTATATGTTTATTGGTCACTAGTATGTCTTTTGAGAAGTGCCTGTTCATGTCCTGTGCCCACTTTTGAATGGTTATTTGTTTTTTGTTGGTTGAATTTTTAAGTTCTTTCCACATTCTGGATATTAGACCTTTGTCAAATGTATTCTTTGTGAATATCTTCTCTCATTCTGTAGATTGTCTGTTTCTACTGTTGATAGTTTCCTTTGCTGTACAGTAGCTCTTTAGCTTAATTAGGTTTCAACATTTTTGTTTTTGTTGCAATTTCTTTTGATGGAATAGTCATACATTTTTTCCCAAGGCCAAAGTCCAGAATGGTATTTCCCAGGTTTTCTTCTAGTTTGAGGTCTTACATTTAAATTTTTAATCCATCTTGTGTTAATTTCTGTATATGGTGAAAAGTTCACCATATACAATTTTTGTATGGTGAATTTTTGTATGCTGTATTTTGTAAGGTGTATTTTGTATGGCATATTTTTCTATGCTGTATTTTGTATGATGTATTTTGTAGGGTGAATTTTTGTATGAAACATTTGTATGGTGTATTTATATGGTGTGTTTTGTATGCTGTATTTTTGTATATGGTGAAAGGTTCAGTTTCATTCTTCTGCATATGGCTAGCCAGCTATCCCCAAACCATTTATTATTAGTCAACTTACTTAGAAACACTTTTTCTTTTGCTATTGCATTTTTCATAATATTTCCCGTTAGTTCTCTTTGTGACTACATGCTACAGCTTTTTGTTGCCAATGACTTTATCTTTTAAAACATATGTAATGTTTATTTAGCATTTATGTCCTTTTAATCTATGAATTTATGTTTGCATAGTATAGGAATTTCAATTTTGTATATTCCTTTTATAAACATTACCCTACTCAGATATTACTTTGTTACCTCATATTCCTAGTAATTTAATATGGACCTAGGTATGATGGACTAAAGCCTAGTCTGTGCCCTTCTTGGTAAGGTTAAAGGGAGGAGGATTGGCCAGGCATGGTGGCTCATGTCTACAATCTCAATACTTTGGGAGGTCAAGGTGGACAGATCATTAGGTTAGGAGATCAAAACCATCTTGGCTAACGCAGTGAAACCCCGTCTCTACTAAAAATACAAAAAGTAGCTGAACATGGTGGCACGTGCCTGTTGTCCCAGCTACTCGGGAGGCTGAGGCAGGAGAATTGCTTGAACCCGGGAGGCGGAGGTTGCAGTGAGCCGAGATCGCGCCCCTGCACTCCAGCCTGGGGAAAAGGGGGAGACTCTGTCTCAAAAAAAAAAAAAAAAAAAAAAAAGGGGGGGGGGAGGTAATTGACTCTAAGCAGAATACCATTGGCTTCATTACCACTAATCTTAATAGTTCATTCTCAATGGACAATCCTGCCTTCACAGAAAACTCCTTGACCTCACCTTCTGCCATTCCTCTTTGCAAGTGGGGTATTCCTTGCTTGTAATTAAGAAAGTTTCGTTCTGCTAGGATGAGGTAGGAAGAAACTCCAGGGACCAGTTTTGAAACCAACTGTTATCTGTTCTCTGTCACGGGTAATTCCAGAATCCCCCTATATTAGCCAACTGACCATGCTGGCCCAAACTCAACATTTTTCAGCCACATAGTGTAATGCAGAGTGGGAAGGATCTCCCCACAGATTATTAGAGTGAGAAAAGAAAATATATACATTCATTTATGTTATTTTATGCCTTTTCTACATACATGAATTTTTCTGCTTGACTGCAACTCACTGTCTCTCCAAAAATTCGACCAGGGTCCAATCAGTTTCTGTTACTTCCTCACAGTTCCTTTTCACTCATTTTTTGTTGTGGCAAAATACACAAAACATAAAATGTATCTAGTTATTCATTGTAATATATGGTTCATGGGTATTAAACATATTCATACTGTTGTGCAACCATCACCACAATCTTCAGAACTTGTTTCATCTTGCAAAAATGAAGCTTTATACCATAGAGGGGAGGTGAAACATTACCTCTACCCTCTTCAGCTTTTTCGACTGGGCCTGAACATTAAATTGGCCTTAAGATAGATCAACAGGAGAAAAGCATACAAATTTATTTAATACAAGTTCTCCATGACACAGGAGCCTTCATAAGCAAATTAAAACCTAAAGACAGAGTTGAACATGTGTAAACTGAATTGACTGAAGAGTAGTGAATTATGAAAAGGCAAAGGAGCTTGGACATGGAGACTTAATTTTGTGGAGAAGGGACCAGAAAGACAAGGGTTAGTCTAACAATGTTTATTTGTACAGATTGTTCTTGGGCTCAACTTGCCATCCCTGATGACAAAAAGATGAACTTTCCTTCTAGTATAGGGAGGGCATCTTTTAGATGAGAATTTCGTCTCCTAATTTTAAGAAACAAAACGAAATCAGGGTGCTTTTCACTCAAAATAGTCAATGTACCAGAGTGGCATGTTCTGAACTCCTAAAATGTAGTAAATAACAACACTCCATTGTTCTCTCCCCACATCCCCTGAGTTTCTCATAGTTTTTCTATTGATGTTTCCTAGCTCGATCTTCTTCTCTCTCATACCTGGGAGTTATTAGATGATTTGCCCCAAGCCTTTTTCAGGTGTTACTTCATCAAGGGGTCTCCCCTTTTGCTGTGATAGTGTTGATCACTATTGATAATCTAAACTCTAAATTTCCTAAATGCCAACAAAGAATACTGACCAAATATACAAAATGTTGTATTTCGTAGATGTTAGTATCTACTTTGGTGTTGGCATTATACATAATGATTAGTGGAATTATACATTAAAAGTCCCAGCTTTCACCATACTGGAAAACCAACACCATAGGAAGGTGTTCAGTCTTTGGCGGCACTCTGAAAGGGATTTTTGACAAAGCAATATTTATGCACAGGTGATAGCCAAAGAGATGTGCATCAAACTCTGCCATATGTGAAAGAGTTGTAGTCATTATCTTATTTGTTGTGGAAATAAAAGAAGAAATATGATAGCTATATCCCAAACTATATGAAGGGTCATTACATAGAGGAGAAAAGACATTTCAGAGACTAAATCAGGGTACAGGTTAACAGTCACTAGAATACCAATAATTGCTAATAAATTTATGCACCAGTGCATGCTTCTGGGGGTTCAAAAGATTTGGGAGTCAATCAAGGAAAAATTGATGACCACAAGGTGACAGTAGCACATACAAATTTTATTTGAGAGACTCTTCAACAGGTATGCATTGAGACCAGTCCCTCACAGCATGAGACTGCTCAGAGACTGAAGACAGCAGGGCTGCTATCCACAAAAGGGGATGGAAAGAAAATGCCCAGAGAGAGAGGGATTGGCAACAGAAAGTGTACTTAAGTATCCAAGTGATGTCACTATGCAGCGCAGTGGAGAGTCACTGGGTCAGAGAGCTGGATCCAAAGTGGGGCAGCCGCTGAGGGACTTTATAGTACCTGGACTTATTATTTATGGTAGCAGATGTTGAGTGTAGTTTCTTGAGAAGACAGAAGGATGCTACTGACTAAAATTCTGCTTGTTTGGGATATACTTTTTTAAAAAAAATGGATGTGAATTTGAGTTTGGAACTGGCTGGTTTTTGAGCTTAACAGGTCATAGCCTGCTGTGAAGAAAGAAACAAGGTAGGGGTCAGTATATGGCAGCTCTCAGCCTATCGATATACCAGTGCTAAAGACTCTTTTACTTATATGACTTCAGGAATTTTCAAGAAAAATAATTTTATTGCAGAAATATAACTGGAATTTTCCAAAATGGAATGAATTGTTTTGACAGTATTATAGAAGTCATTAAAGACAGATTGCATTAAATGTAATATAAAACTGGTTGTAGGTCACTCTTGTTGCCATATTTAATGCGTATCATTGCTTAGGGTTTTAAGCCAACCAATCTATCTTTGACGAACAGTAAGCATAAATATGTAAACACAATTTGAATACTTAAACGGTATTAAAAAAAAACCCTTAAAGCTGTATTTCGAGTCAAAAATTCAGCAGTAGCAGTTCCTAGTTCTGTATAAATACAGAACCATGTATGTATGTGTATGCATATGTGTATGGTGAATTTTTATAAAAGACCAAATTTATTGGAACATTTTGTTGTGATATCACCTGTATTTGAATAAAATCTAAAAGCGAAATTCCTTATTATATGCTTATTTATCTTATTAATACTTTTCTATATTTCATACATGTTATGTTACGGATAGTGATAGAAAGTAGCACTGAAAATTTCCTACTTTCCTTACTTTAAAAACTAAAACAAAACAAATGAAAAGCAACATGTAGGTCCATTCGATTATCTACTTAGGTGTATTTATGATTGAAATTGTATAGAAAAACTTGTGTTTCACTTCTCACTTTGTGATCCCAAGGTATAATACACAGCTCTATGCATTATATTATAAATATGCTGTATAATTAGTTATATTTGCAGTCATATGATTTCTTATCCATCTACATGGCAATTCCAGTGCTTTTTCCTAGCAATTGTCACGTAGTGTAATAAGTAGCCAGTAGGATCCATATCTTACTAAAATGTATCAAATTTTAATAATACTAGAAAAAATGTGTATTTCAGCATGAACATTACAAAATATACCTAATATTTTGGGGCTACTCATAATAACAAACTCTACATCTGATAGTTCTCAACTTGCTTGTAAAAGACACAGTCTTGCTCATAGATTTGACATAAACATTGTGTAGCAGAGCAAATGATCTTAATGGCTGTCAGTTTGGCAGTACATTAAGTAAGACTAATGCCTTCCTTCGCTTTACACCAATACTTAGCTTATAAGTGTGACGGACTAGAAAAGAAATTTACAAGACAACCCAAGCTAAATTTGGTTTCAAAGAGAAAGTGTAGACAATTTTTTTTTTTTTTTTTTTTTTTTTTTGAGACAGAGTCTCTCTCTGTTGCCCAGGCTGGAGTGCACTGGCACAATCTCAGCTCACTGCAGACAAATATTTTAAATATTTAGTCTTACCAAAGAAAACTATTCTTAAGAAATAGCACCTTCCTTTCATTTCTTGATTTCTACATAAGTAGAATTAGTAGGAGAAAGACATTAACCCCCAGATGGAAAAGGTGTAGTTAAAATTAAAAACCTCATGTCAAAGATGGCAAGTCTACACTAGCAATCAGATCAGTCATCCATTTATTATAAGAATTTTTAATTAGATTGTTATAAATAACTTCAGTGTCTATTACGTATATGACATTGCTATGTACACAGTAAATCTACCAGTTAGAATTTCTTTTGTTGTATCCAACAGAAAACCTAAGTTTAGATTTGCTTTGCTCTGCTAGCTAATAGAGTATTTTAAATATTCAGTAGTTATTATGTTTTTCCCTGTCTTGCTACTGCTGTGGTTCAGTGTCATTTTTAGTGTGGTTCCACTGGTGAGCACAAAATTACTGCCATCTGCCCAGGGTCTGTTCATTCATTTAAACACAGTGTCCCTCCTCCAGAGGTAAAAAAACAGGTCTGAGACCTCAGTCTGATTAAATTAACCCAGATGCCTGAACCAGTTACCCTGTGCAAGGAATCAGATTATTGTGGTAGGTTTTAGGTAAATTAGATCCTACACTTGATGAAAATGAGTAAATTATGGTCAGGAATCTAACAATTAAGCATCATCCAAAAGTAAATAAAAATTTCCTTACTTTTTCTAGGTCTCGAAGTTTACTTTGTTTCTCATAATTGACTGTCTTAGTAAGAGTTACCCGTATTGTGAAGATGTTCCTTTCATTTATTTCTGAATGTCCAGGCTCAACTTTGAGAACAATATAGAAAGAGAACATTCATTTATTGCTGGCTTTTAGCTCATCTACACATGGAACAAGTCCTTCTTCTGTACGGTTTGTGTATCCCTGAACATCCCTTTTTGGAAATTGGTCTCTGCACTAGGCTAAACAGGTTTTTCCCTAATACTTTCTTTGGTTCAGTGAAGTCTCCACAATAATCTGATGTTCCCCCGAAATACTAATGTATAGCACATAAGTGGGATGCACCTCACTGTTACACCTCCATGGCTACCATAACTGCCATATTGCTTTGAATATTTTGTTTAACCTCCTTGATCTCATGTTCATTTATAAAATGAAAATAAGACCAACCTCAATGACTTGCTCAGATTCACTTCATATAGTATTTGAGGGCACATAGCCTGCTGCCTGGTAGATAATGATTTGTGAACAATCTTGTAATCTGTTAGTGAAAGCTTAAATTGTTAAAACTCTTTCAGTTGATCCTTGATAACATCTATTTTCTTTAAAAATAAGCGTATGTTTCCACCTAGCCATTCCATTACCAGGAATTTACTTAAAGGATATTATTAGAGGTGCTCACATATATTTATGTAACAAGGTCTTTATTACATGTTATATAAGCAATTTTTAAAATTATAAGATATTAAAGGCAAAATAATAGACATATAGACACCCTTTCACATCTTTTAGTCTTTGCCATATTAGCCAGTTTTACTATGAGCTCAGCACTTTGATAAGACAAGTTTATCTTATCATATGGTTTTCTCTTTGTTTTTTTTTTCACAATTACAGTGTAAGATCCACAAGAAAAGGAATCTACCTGTCTTATCTGTTGCTGTGTCTTCAATGTCCAGAACAGTGACTGCTGCTTAGTAAAATATACAGTAGGTTTAATTATTTAACAAAGACAGAAATATGTAAACATTTAAGCATTTAAATGTGAACTTAATGCTTATGAACATTATGTTCATAATGTAAACAGACATTTAACATGAGAAGGTAGGCCATAGGATGACAAATGAACAATTAACATATATATGTGTGTGTGTGTGTGTGTGTGTGTGTGTGTGTATCTCAAGCGCTATGGGATCAAAATTGAAATCTTATTTTGCAAATTTTCCATAAATGATAGCAATAGTTACTCCTATCTTTATTTTCCCCTTTATGTGTTTCCATAATGCCTAAATTTACTGCAGTATATTTTATTACTTTTATAATAGAAAGTGATTAGAATTCAGGTTAAAGCTTTTAAGCTTTTCTTTTACTCCTTCCTCATCTAACCTCACCATTTAGCCAATTAGGCACCTAACAGGTGTAGAAGGAAGAAGTCAGAGAAGTAGTGAGTTTTAATTAGGGGTCAGGAAAATCTAGTGCGTACCTGGACAAGCCAGACTTGGGGGAAGGAAAGCCATTTATGGATCCAAGAAGCAAAAAGACAGCAGGAAATCACAGAGCCATGCCCGTTCATTTATGTGTTATTTGTGTCCACTTTTGCACTGCAATGGTGGTGAATTGAGTAATTGCCATAGATACTGTGTTATCCCCAAAACCTAAATTACTGACTCTCTGTTCCTTTAAAGTTTGCATTTTCCTTAGATAAGCCATCTGAATTTTTTAACTCATTAGATAATATTTGTTAACCAAATGTAGCCTCTCCCTGCTTCTCCTGGGTGACATTAAAGGTCATGCCAATTCCAGAAGTTTCAAAGTGTTGCTCTTAAGTAAATATTTAGTTTGTTACTCTAATTAAAAATAAGAGAGCTAGAAAAAAGATACAGATAAGTCACATGAAGACATTGCTTTCAAAAATGTGGAAAGGGGAGGTATGCATTTAGAAAGTTATATAGAAATCTGATGACTGCACTGACTTTTAAAAGTTATATTCACATTTAGATTTAAAATGGAGTGGTTATTAAATTATCTAAGTATCAATGTATGCAAGTAAAACATGAATAGTTGAAAAGCAATCCTGTCACCGAGAATTGAGTATTCTATGAAATTTGACCTTTCATTTATATTTAAAATAAATAAATTATTTTGAATACATAAATTCATGGAAATTTATTTTAATACTGCTCCAAAAATAATTACTTGGGATTCATTACAATGCTATAAGTAGAGCAGATACACAGTAAAGCAGTTTAGCTAATTTCATAGCCCAAGTTTTATGCCAACTGAACTATACATTTGATTGTATTGATTCTGAAATCCCTCTACAGCACCACCCCTGTTGAACTGCACACATCCCTCTATAAATACAATCTGTTTTGAAGGTGTAAGTCTTTTAGTTATTTTCTAAAGTTTGCCAAAGTGGCATGTGCGTCTGCCAAAATGAAAAACATGGGACGATTTTTGTGCCTCTAGGTGGCTCTAAAATGGCATGCCACCATCTGCCACTGGGCATGTTCTAACGATAAACATTTAATATGCTGTATCTAGTTTTACAAGATTACAAGTATTCTGAGTCTTTATCTACTTTGTAACCATAAAGACAGTTAACACACAGACACACACACACAGGTACACAAATATGCACGCACACACACACCAAAACACACACAATGAAGCTTTTACATCAACTGCTTTACTTAAGGAGAAAATTATTTTATTATAATGCTTTACTGTTTATGTGATGTTAATGCGATAATCAATATGCTATCAACGGCAAGATGAGCAATATAAAAGTCACATCAGTATCTTCTCAGATAGATTTCTGTTTAGTTTCTTCTTCAGAGGCATTACAATTTGCAGATTCAGTATTGTAACAAGATAAAAAACTTGTTTGCTGTACGCTGACTCAGAGGCTATCACTGACACCAGGTTATCAAAACTTTCTTGGAAAAAGATAAACATTTGAATGCAACTTATGTGAAAAAAGTATTTTGCTTTGTTTTATACAAAATCCAGTATGATGAATTGCATATATGAAAAAAAGAATGAAGTAGATTCTCACCATGGACACTCCATAATTTGTCTTGTTTCTTTTTTTTTTTTTTTTATACTATGAGTTCTAGGGTACATGTGCATAACGTGCAGGTTTGTTACATATGTATACTTGTGCCATGTTGGTGTGCTGCAACCATCAACTCGTCAGCACTCATCAACTCGTCATTTACATCAGGTATAACTCCCAATGCAATCCCTCCCCCCTCCCCCCTCCCCATGATCTGTCTCTTATACACATCTAGATGTGTATAAGAGACAGCATATGAACTTTAAAGCAGTTTTTTCCAATTCTGTGAAGAAACTCATTGGTAGCTTGATGGGGATGGCATTGAATCTATAAATTACCTTGGTGTGTTGTTTCTATACCATACATTGCTTTTGTTTTTTTGTTTTGTTTTTCAATAAGAATATGAGGTGCAAAATTTGAGGACTTAAAAAATATATATATATTAGTGTACAGACCTAAAAGTGCTCTGTATATTTTATTACTGCTCTTTTGTTTTGATGACAGATCTCTCCCTCAAATAAATACAGTTCTATTTTAAATTTCCTCTCTCCCTCCATCCCTCATTTTCTTCCCCCTCCCACTTGGCCTTTTAGAGATGTATATACACACAGACATACACGCACATATCTCTTGTCTAGTCCTCTTAGAGACGTACATACACAAAGACACACACAAATTTCTTATCTGGTCCTCTTAGAGATGTATATACACAGACACACATACGCATTTCTTGTCTAGTCCTCTTAGAGATGTAGGTACACACAGACACATACAAATATCTTGTCTGGTCCTCTTAGAGATGCATATAAACACATACACACATCTCTTGTCTAGTCCTCTTAGAGATGTATATACACAGAGACACACAGATTTCTTGTCTAGTCCTTTTAGAGATGTATATACACACAGACACACGCATCTCTTGTCCTCTTAGAGATGTATATACACACAGACACAAATATCTTGTCTAGTCCTCTTATAGATGCATATACACACATACACACATCTCTTGTCTAGTCTTCTTAGAGATGTATATACACACAGACACATATACATCTCTTGTCTAGTCATCTTAGAGATGTATACATACACAGACACACACACATCTCTTGGCTAGTCCTCTTAGAGATATTTACACACAGAGACACAGACACACACACATCTATTCAAACCAGATCCATTTTCTACCTGTAAGATGGTTATATGAATGAAGGTGGCTTGATTATCACACATGGAAGCATTCTATCTAAGTACTCCCATGCTGACCATGGTTCCCCTTTGCATCCCACTTTCCTCCTCATTCAGCCATAGATTCCTTTCTTGATCAGTATCCATATTCACTTCCAAACATGCTTAACCTTATCTCCAATTTCTGCATTTGTTAGAACCATCACTTGACAATTGTCTTAAATTTTGCCTGCACCAAAGCATCTGACTAGTTATAACTTGAAAAAAAAATGTACAAAACCTTGTTTATTGGGCTCACTTCAAAATTTATCACAGATCTCATTTGAGCCCTCAATACTGCCAAGTATTCCCATTATTGTACTTTTCAATAAATTCACCTTTGCACTTTTTATGTTAACTCTATTCTCTAGCTTCCTTCGTTATCTCCATTCACCTCATCAGCCTTCCCACCATTACAGCTAAAGAAGATGTCTTTGGAGCCAGCCCTGCCACTGTGCCCTAGATGTTATATTTTCTCATCTCTCTAGTGTTTGAATCCAGCAATCATCCTCTAAGCATCAATTCCTAACTGTGGAGGTCTTCATTTCAATGCACAAAACTACCTTAATATCATCTATCTTAAAGAAAAACAATGTACCCTTTACTTCCGGACTCCCATTTTTCTGATCTCTGACTTAGCCGTATTTTTAAAAATATTGTCTATTCTATATGAATGTTCTTGGTCATTTCCCATTGTCTCCTTAATTCAGTCTAATTAGACTCTAGCTCCCATCACTTAACTAGTTCATGAAAATGGTCCAGAGTTTCCCCAAGTGGGTGGTCAGGTCTCTGTCCCTGTCATATTAGACTTGTCACTAGAAATTAAAACAGGGTACATTTCCTTATTTCTTGAAATGTTTTATTGTTTAAACTTCCATGACATGACATTACTCTTGTTTAAACTTCCATGACATGATATGAGTCTGTCTCGTTTTCTGTCTCCCTCTAGTTTCTCTAACTGTTGCTAGGTTGCCTTGACCTAAAATATTTCATAATGTTCAATTAACTGAGCTTCTTTCCTCCTAACTATCCTCTCTCTTGCTTCATTCTTTCCATAGGTGATATCATTTCGTTCATGTCACTGTATGTCACACTGATATTCGTCAAATTTAGATGTGGAGTCTGGACCCCATCTCTTAAAATCAGACCAAATACTCACTGCCTCACCAAAGTCTTCACTTGTATAAAGAATAGGCTTCCAAACCTAACAGTTTCAGAAAGAACTTAGACATCCAAGCTCCAAATTGTATGCCCTCCAGAAGCCCTCTTCATTTTAGCAAATGGGACAACCTCACACCAACTTTGCAGGTTAAGGCCTAAGACACATCCTTGATTCTTTCCTTTCCCTCTTGCCTCATACCCTTGTTATCAGTAAGTGCTGGTGGCTGAATCTCTAAAATCCACCATGAGCTGACCACGTTTCAGCATTTCCAAAGCTAAAGTTATAAGCTACACCATCATTGTACCTAGCCTGGACTATGTAAACAGCCTCCCAACTGGTCTCCCTGTCTTCTCTCCTGACTTCCTATGGCTCATGGTCCATACTGCTACCACTGGTCTTTCTGAATTATCTATCACATAATTTTGTTTCTCTGTTTAAAATCTTGTAATTGTGTTTTATTTTACTTGGTATAAAATCCAAACTTGACATATGATTCTACACGTTTCTGCCTGTGGCTCCACTGTCGTATTTTTCCGTTACCCTTCATGCTTTCTGGCATTTATTCCTCCCAAGGCCCCTCCCATTGATCTTGCTTCTGCTTGTGATGTTCATTCCCCAGATGTTTTCATGGCTGCTCCATTCATCTTCCATGAAACTCAAACGTTACCCTCTGATGACCCGAAACGTGTGGCTGGTCCACCAGTTACATCTACCACATAGCTACCGCATTACTTGTTTCTTTATAATACTGTTTAGGAAAGTTATTTATTATCACATTTTTTTGTGTGTGTTCATGGCTCCTTACTCCCAACCCCAAATCTGTAAATTCTTTGTAGGCAACACAACTATTTCTTCTTCAAACCTTTCACCAATGCCTAGTATACTGCCTACTATGTGGAAAATGCTCAATAAATTGGATTGCTTGACCGACTAGAGCAAAGTAGATTAATTATTCTCAATATTTTTAAAATTAAAATTTCCATACCGTTCACAACTTAACAGATACTAAAATATTAACTGTCTTTTTTTGCTGGTATTTTCTAATTTTTCCTATACTAAAGAGGCTCCAATAATTTGTTTTTATGAATATATTATTCATGGGAGGGCCAGTTTAGTGACAGAGTTAGATTTTTTAAGATAGTAGAATTTCATGAGATGGAGGGAAAACTCTAGTTAGACATAGACCTCAGAGTTGGAAGCACAGAATCCAATCCAGATTTAACAGTGGTTTGTTGCATAGCATGGAGAAACTTCTTTACCTTCTTATAACAGTTTCTTCTTTAATCTATAATACAGATTCAGCATTACTCAGGTCCTAACTACACAGATAGGGATGTTTGAGAATTAAAGAGTATCTATAAGATATTTTGATTTTACTTGAAAAAGTATCATTAAAGTGGTTTAAAAAAAAAAAGATTTACACATTACTATAACTGGGAACTTTTTTTCGTCTTTTATCAGCTAGTTAACATTGTCAGTATTGAAGAATAATGAAAACCACTGGCATACTAAGGGCAGGGAGTTGGGAAGAGTCAGCAGATGCATGCAAGAAGGAAAGGCACAGCCTACAGACAATTAAAACCCATTACAAACAGTAATAAAACTGGCTAAAAGTTAGTCTACTTTTTATTTTCTATGCTAGCAATTCTAAACAATATCAGTGACCAAATATGCTTCCATGAAAAATATATTATTTTCTTTTTGGAGTTCTAAATAATTGCTATAGTTACTGCAGAGTTTTAACAATGTAAGTGTAGGCTTCAAATGAGCCAATTTTATGCCTTATCCTTTAATGAATATTGTAATCTCTATGGAAGTTAATATGGAGAACTCCTAGTCACTCAGTAAGACACAACTACATTTGTTCATTTCAAGAGTAAGTTCATATCGGCTCGGAATCATTCTAACTTCCTTCAAGCGCAGCTTGAATGTGCTGTATCTTCCCGCATTTAAACAGTGGATGTGAAGCAAGCAATACTAGCACAGAAATTGTCAAGATGAAGGAAAGAATGTGGGTTTCTTCTATTCTGCTCTTCTCTGTGACGACTTGAGGATTTTGTGTTTAAAATTTTGAAGCCCCGGCGGGAACCCGGGAGGCGGAGCTTGCAGTGAGCTGAGATCCGGCCACAGCACTCCAGCCTGGGCGACAGAGCGAGACTCCGTC
>NW_012103543.1:3774036-3813710 GCF_000951045.1 Mandrillus leucophaeus
AAATTAATCAAGGATAGTATGGTAATTTCCGGTTATTGTCAAATGGATTTTAACTAATCTCTGCCAAAGTTATATGTATGTTAAGGACTTTTTCTAACAACTTGCATACGTGCTAATTCAGGTGAGGGAAACTTTTAGAAATTAAAATTAATAAAAATTTAAGAGTGAATATAGATTGAGAATTCTAATCATCTTTTAGTGGGATGTGAATATATGAAGTTATTGACAAATTTGTGGAAATTATGGCTAGTAAAAAGAAACTAATGCTATTTTTATTTTTTATTATATTATTATTAATATGTATATTCCCTATAAAAATTAATAGTAATAGTGTCAATTATTACTTTTTGTACTGATTTGATTATATAAAATAGTAAGAAATTTTAACTGTTTATTTTTATTTCTTTTTTCATGATTATCACTGAAAATAATTTTGTTACATAGAGAAGTGATGTAAAATATGACCCATTTTTCACATCCGTTATTCCAGGTATGACAGAAAAACACAATCACTCTTTCTTTAAAACATTTCCAATCACATACACATATGTGTTCTTGATCGTATCCAGATTTTTAGTTTTCAAATCTATAGAAAAAAGTTGACATTATTCAAATAATTATGATTAATTATTATGTTGTACTGTTCAACATATTAGAATAAAAACATGTCTGTAGAAGTGGGGCCTACTTCCATTTCTTCCTGCTGCATTATAAACATAACGAATACTCATTTTAATCATCCAAATAATGATTTCATGAATTTCTCACATACTATGTTATTTCCTGTTTTAATTGTCAATAGTTTTTTATTAAAATGACAAAAATCTTCAAGTGTTGAGACTTCATCTGATCAGATCATTTCTCAGTTCTGAAATTTGCTGCACATAAATGTATTATTTATGTATAAAGAAAAAGTGATGATCAAATTATTAAGAATAAAAGCAGCAAATAAGTCCCCTAAATACTAGAAATTATCCATGAAAAAATTGTTCATGCTTTTTATACTGACACCTAAAGTTAGTTATCCTTCAAGGGACATTCTTATCTACTTGTTTGATTAGGTGACACTATCTAATTTTGCAGCAAATTGTAAGATTCAATTCTCCTTTTCCCATTCCACTAACATAGGAGGAAAATACACAGCCTTCCCTTTTTTCAAATGGTTAGTTTCCTCCATTCTTACTGGGGGATTAAGTGGCGCTCTAATATTTTGTTTCAACTTCTGCCTATGTGTTGGTAGAATATATTACATACTTTTCTGTTGCATGAGGGGAAGAAAAGGAAGAAAAACTCCTTAGGGCATTTATCCTGTAAGCCTGTTATACAGAAAGAGCTCAGTGAATATTTGTGGACTGGATAAATGAGTATAGCAAGATAATGTGTTTTTAAGAATAACTGTATTGGTTGCCATGCTCACTATTTTTCTGACCACCTTTGCGTCTTCTCAGGATGTAATCTAGGATGAATACACCAAGTCACGAAGCTGCCAAAAGCATGTCCCTGCAAGTCCACTCACTTCTCTTTTCTCACCTCAATCTACCTTAAGGAATAGTTTTTGGACCTGTCAGGTTCCCAGCAAGAAACAGATGGAGGACTCAAATTTAGATAATTTGAGAAGGTTTTTATAAAGGGGCTATCGGCAAATGAATTATTTGAAAATGTACACATTAATGCAATTATTCAAGTGTACTTTGGTTATATTTATTACAAGAATTCTATATTTTCAATATATATGTAAAAATATAAATTGAATAATCTTTAATTTGCTAAATAATTTTGGATTTCAGGAAACGGTTTAGCAGAGTTTCTTTAAAAATTGCTTGGAAACTGAATTTTAAATTTAAGGTTAAGGTGAGAATGTAGTATATTATTACTAGCATTTAAAAGGTAAGAATGTGGAATATTATTATGGGTATTTAAGAGGTAAAGATATATTTCTTTTTTTTTTTTTTTTTTTTTTTTTTTTTTGAGACGGAGTCTCACTCTGTCGCCCAGGCTGGAGTGCAGTGGTGCGATCACGGCTCACTGCAAGCTCCGCCTCCCGGGTTCACGCCATTCTCCTACCTCAGCCTCCCGAGTAGCTGGGACTACAGGTACCCGCCACCACGCCCGGGGAATTTTTTGTATTTTTAGTAGAGACAGGGTTTCACCGTGTTAGCCAGGATGGCCTCGATCTCCTGACCTCGTGATCCGCCCCCCCCGGCCTCCCAAAGTGCTGGGATTACAGGCGTGAGCCATCGCGCCCGGCCGAGGTAAAGATATATTTCAAAAAATGTTAATTCACATACAACTCTTGAGGAACATACATTGACATACATAGGTATAATCAGCTAGCTAGTTTTCTTTTGCATATCTGCCAATAGTGTCATATCCATGCTTAGAGGTTAGATAATATTTGAAACATGGCACTTTTTCAAGGATTATTTTCATTATTTTGGTTCAATAATCATATCATTTGTTTCAAATTAATTTTATTTACTTGGCTTGTGGATAATACATGCAACATATCGACTACTTTTATTTAAAAGGACAAGAATTTGAAGCACTATTTTAACAATGTATATAATTCTCCATGTCAATTGGGACTGAACTAAATCAGTCAATCGCAAATATAAGTCACAAAAAATATTCTAGCACTTGAGACAGCAAACTATGTGTCACACAAATTGCCCCATGTAATTCCAGAGAGCGTGTTCATCTGCTCAAGTATTATCATGGAGGTATTCCAGGTTTCACTTCGTACCTCTCAGCCCAGTAAGACATTTGACTGCACAGTCAGTACAGTACTTGCCAAGCAGGGGGTAGGGATTTCACTTCAAATGCAGGGAGTTGTCAATGAAAACTCGGGGGGTGGCCGGATACAACAGTGTATTAGGGCAAAGCTGAAGCATCCTTGGAAATGAAATCCATTTCTGAGGTGCAATGTCACATTTTGATATTATTTTTCATTTTTATTATCAAAAAAGAGCTCTTCCCTTCTGTTTCATTTACTTGTGATTTTCCAAAGATAAAAACTTAAGAATGTGAAAACAAGAAAGGGTAAAGGAAAGAAACTTAATGAAGCTTAGGTCTACAAAGTAGACTATTTGCTTGTATTTTCCAGAGGTATGGAGACAAGTCCAATTTATACCTGTAAAGGAGTGTTGTAATTGGAAATGTTTCAAAAGCTAGGTCTCACCTGAATCCCAGAGGCACACTGTGTTTATAGAGAGTGCCGCATGCTCTGCTCTCATTTATAAACTTGACAGTTTCTTTTAACAGAAAAGTAGGCAAAGAGGCAGGTGTATGAATCCGATTGCCTGGAGTTTATTTAAATAGTCTATTTACTTTTCTGTTGAGTGTAATAAAAAGTATTTACCACAGCATATGCCACATGACAGGACACTTCTGAATTTTTGGAAAATCTTATGTTGCGAGAAGACAGACTTTGGGAACTAAATCTTCATTAAGCTGTGATTTAACTAGCAGACTCCGTCAGCATACAAGCAGTCTCAATTAAAGCTGGATGAAAGCTTTTTATTAGCTTGTCTCTTTAGATTTCAAAGAAATAGTATCTTTCCACTGCCACCCTCACATATATTAGCATTAACTAATTTCAGTTTCAACTTAGCATCAATATTATTGAGAAGGTGATTCTTTCTGAGTAATTCATTCAGCTCTCATAAATCATAAACACATATTTTAGTGATAGAGAATAATTTGGCTGACGTATTTCTGTGCAAAAGGCTGTTGCCTGTTAACAATGCAGTCGGACAGTGGGCTTCAAGCATCATTTGAATCTACTATACTAAGGCAATAAATTATTTTCATTTTAGAATGACAGGGTTGCACATGTTCCATGCTGTGCCTCACCTGGTTGTTGTTATCTCAAACCCCTTTATTCTACAACAAATTATGGCAAATGGAAAGGGCTTTATAGTGATGACATGTAGGTAATATCTCCTGATAATAAGGATGAAACACTTGCTGCCACAACAAATGTACTTCCTGCTGGCATTTTTTATATGATGTTGCGTGCTGTTTTTCTCATTGCCCTTAGATGCAGGAGGCTTTCATATATGGTCTGACAGGTGGTTGAAGATAATCCATCCTGTGATGCACTTTTAATGTGAAGAATACATCATCTATCATATGTAAACTTGGATTGGTTTCATTCTCCTTTTCTTATTCCTGGTATAATTAATCTCCTACAATTAACAATGTGTCAGATCAATCATTGACTTTTAATCAGGATAATTTCCCACCTTAAAACAAGATTAAAACTGATTTTTGAGCCCATGGGTCAAAGACTCAACTTCAATAAGTTTAAGCCAATCTCAAAGACCACGGAAATATTGTTACGGTATTAAAGTGACCCTGTGTTCTGTTTTAACCACACATGGGAGCCCTTGGTAGCTCTGGATATCCTTCCAGCGGAGGAATAGTGCCTGAGACCTGGCTCCATCACTTTCTGGCAACCTTTGAGGGAGGCACAGACAAATGGTGGAGGCAATGGAGGATAGAGACACAGCATATCAAGGTTTTGTTTGAGCCAGACAAAAGCCAGAGTTTGATCAGCAAATCACAGACGGGAACAAATCCCACTTGTGTCATGTGGAAATGAAAGGGAGAAAGCAAACAGATGAGGCTAAAACTTAACCCCAAATGCCTGTATCGACTGTAGGTTTTCATTGACTTAATTTGAGATGGGATAGGATGTGAGATATTTGGGCCCAATAAGATGACCACTAGATTCAGATATCATCTATGAAATTCTATATGGTCACTGTCAGACTGTCGTTCTTGTATATGTACATACACATGTAAGTGTCTGTGTGTGCATGTGTGTGTATGCTATCCTTTTTGCATATGTAGCTAATGGAAAAATTTATAACCGTGTTTTGGGAGAAGTTTTGAAATTTATGCAGGTTTGTTTTGAATATTCCGGTGACTGCTGGACAAGCTGAGCTAAATTATATTGGCTAAAAAAAATCTGGGCATTTTGAGCAGATGGTTAGTTTCTTTATATTAAACAGTTTTCCACCCCAAAAAGCAGTCAGTCAAACTTCCTGATGACTCTTTGATAGGTAAGCCATTTCTGATGTGGCATAGGCAAAATGGAACTGGAAAAAGTATATCTTTGTACATGGGCAGCCCTTTTTGGGTTAATACAGAGCTGCCACTGGAGGGAGGGAATGGAACTCATTAGGTTGTCTACCTCTATTTAGACTCACATTAAGCTTCTGTAAAATATTCAGCTCACACATTATTCTGACTATCTCATGTGGTGCAAAAATTAGATATTGCTGACCTGGTACTACTTGATAAGGCAGTATCAGCCCTAAGTAACATCCTTAATGCTGATTTTTGTGTAAGCAGTCAATTGACAAGCCTAGACACCTGAACAATTGAGTGCTAGCAATAGCTACCTGTTGATTTGACTTGATTTTGTCTTATTTTGCCTTGAAACTTTAAAATTTTTCCTTTGCTTTATGTTTTATCTTTTCCCCGAATAACCTTTACAGTGTGTCTTTTTTTGATGAGAATAAGTAGCTATTTAGACTGAATGTTTTGGACTTTTTCTGACCTAAACTCAGAGGACTAAGATTATATTTTAAGATCCATCTTCTAAGTCTTTATAATTATTTGATTCCAGAACAGGAATACATGTCCTATGAACATGTAATTTATGAGCCAACTCCACAAGAAATCAGGCAATGATATAGCTTGCATCTGGAAGCTGCACCCTAATGTGTGGTGGTATCAATTGGGAAAGGTTGGGTATAGAGGACATTTAAGTTTGACAGGCATCAACTTATCAAGAGACAGGGTCCATCACTGGGACTATGCCCAGTTCCATTCCTGAGATATCAATGTGGGGCAAATCAATTTCAATCATCTATTTTTAGATTTGGAATGCATTTTCACACACAACGGTGTTTTAAATCAGCATTTTCAAAACTGATCTAGACATTTTGAGCTTAAAAATTCACTATGATAATTTTTATGTTTGTATTTATGTCAACAAAAATCTAAATATATTACAATAAAATATGGCCAGCTAATTATGATGCCTACATTTTTGTTTGCATTTGTGATTGTTCTGGTACCATACATTGCATCTTAATTGACTCGGACTTATCATGTTCCATCCATACCAAATGAAGGAAAAGAATTTCAAAATGTGCTTTACCAATAATGATTTGAAATGTTCAGAAAAATGACATGGGGAACTTGAGTCATCATTTAGTACATAAACATATATAGAACTATATAGCACCATATTTATGTCTGAAGGGCAGTATGGTTTCATGTAAAGAGCATCATTTGTCACTTTAAGTTAGAGCTAGTTTAGATTCAGTTGTCATTGTTGATTTGTTTTTATTTAATCTGTTATTTTTGATTTTTAACCACTATATTCTATGTTAAAATTAATTCAGTTTTATATTTATAGATGGTTAAGTAGAAGGTGACTAAGAAATATTTTAGCTCACTCCTGTGAGTTTGAAAGACTTTGCTTTTCTTTAAGACTTTCCATATATTATTCACATTTGAGAAAAACTGTTCTAGATGACATTTAAATGGTAAGATACTTCAAATATATTTTGGCATAAGTAGGCATTTGAGGATGATGCTAAAGCTCTAAGCACTATTTGGAACACTGTTTCTATGGGAAAATAATGTTGGAAACTTTTCTGTTAGCACTGATGAAAACACAATAGGCAATATTCTGTTTGTTCTTATCCAATCCAAAATACTTAAATATTTTCTAAAAATTATGAAAGA
This sequence comes from Mandrillus leucophaeus, assembly GCF_000951045.1. Classification (NCBI taxonomy): domain Eukaryota; kingdom Metazoa; phylum Chordata; class Mammalia; order Primates; family Cercopithecidae; genus Mandrillus; species Mandrillus leucophaeus. Next base: position 3,780,802 of record NW_012103543.1, read on the forward strand.
GGAGGTGGCTGTTGCCGGTCATCCTTACTAACTTAAAAAACAAAAAGCAATGCCCCTAAATTGAAAAAGCCCAAATGAAGAGCTTGGAGGGCACAGGGCAGGTCGGAAAGAAAGAAGAAAAAACCAAAGATTCTTTCTTAACAGCATCAACTGTGTCATGATGTAAAAAGCTAACATTCTCATCATTGTAGTAAACAATGACATTATTTTGCACATGGAAGGACAACGATTTCTATATAGCATAAATCATTGTAAAGAGAATTATATTAAATCTAGTTTCATAAATTTATTTTTACATTCTGTATTTTCTGCAAAGTTAAATAGGCAAGCCTCATGGGTGGAAAAAAATGGTGAGCCCTTTGCTTAATTGCACTAACAATTTCTTTTCCTCCAGTCCTCACTAACATTGTTCTACTATTCAGGAACACATAGTGAATTTGACCCGCAGTCATATTTTCTCCAAATTTTAAATCAGAAATTCACAAATAAGTAAACCAAATCAAAAGGTAGTAAGTCTTCTTAATGAAATATGTATCTACATATGTATTTTCTTTCTGTCCCAGGTTGATACAAAGCTTTAGTGGCAACAGGGGTTTTGTGTCTGTTGCTATAATCTCACTTCTCTGAGAGAATATTTACTGCCTGACTGCTAAGTCATGGAACCATATACCTCATAGACTCAACTTTTGCACACACCTCATGTTGACTCCAACTACTATCCAACCAGTATGTTTTTATTACCAAATAATATCCAAAGGCCTATATTTCTTTGCTAAATGTTTACTTCATTTCATTTATTTTTAATGAGTCTTGTCTGTATGTGTTTGTTCAAATTAGATAGATCAAAATTATATGTAAGTTAAGCTTTCTTTTTTTAAATTTTCTTTCTTTTTTTTGAGATGGGGGTTTCATTCTTGCTGCCCAGGCTGGAGTGCAATGGCGCGACCTCAGCTCACTGCAACCTCCGCCTCCCGAGTTCAGGTGATTCTCTTGCCTCAGCCTCCCGAGTAGCTGGGATTACAGACATGCACCACCACGCCCAGCTAATTTTATATTTATAGTAGAAACGGGGTTTCTCCATATTGGTCAGGCTGCTCTCAAACTCCCAACCTCAGGTGATCTGCCTGCCTCAGCCTCCCAAGGTGCTGGGATTACAGGCATGAGTCACAGTGCCCAGCATAAATTAGGCTTTCTTAATGGATATATAGGTGGTTATAAAGTTTATGACAGTTAGCATCACTGACCACCTAGATTAGATCTAGATAAGCTCATTTAGAATATCTTCTTGTTGATTTATGTATTCCTCATGGTTACCAGCATAGCTTCCTTCATAGTTTTACTGCTTCCTAAGCTACACCTACGTACGACTATGAGTACATCACTGTGACATAATCTTAGTAATGTCTTACAGCTGGTTTGTGACAATTAAAACAGTATTTATTTGAAAAGCACTGCAAGGTGTCTTAGTGTGGGATCACCTGGTAGCCCACGCTGCCACAGGAAGGAATGGAAGGAGGGAGTGGGTAGGGCAGGCAGGAAGAAAGGGAGGGAGAATTTTTATGATTTAGAGACAGTTTTGAGACTTGGACAATTCTTGTATGTATTTTATTTTTTTAATGTAAGTAATTGTTCAGGAAATACAAATACAGGCACAAATCCTAACATCTGTTAACGAATTGCCTTCATGAACGTGGCACTTTTGTTAAATCACATAGGCTTCTTTAATCAAGATGCATTTTATTTCTGAGTTACGGCCAGCATAATTTGTAAAGGTAATGATATATGTTATTCCGATTCCAATACAAAGATTTTTGATGAAGGTATAAAGGTCTAATTATAACCACTGAAAGGTAGACTGAGAACACAAACATTCATTGATAAGCACTTCTTGAGAAGAGCGGTCCATTAAAATAAAAAGAAAAAGAAAGAGTGAGAAAGAGAAAGAGAGAAGAACGGAAGGGAAGGAAAGGGAAGGGAAGGGAAGGGGAGGGGAGGGGAGGGGGGGGGAGGGGGGGGGAGGGGAGGGGAAGAGAGGGGAGGGGAGGGGAGGGGAGGGGAAGGGAGGGGAGGGGAAGAGAGGGGAAGGTAAAAAGGCAGGATTTTTAAATCTTTCATTATAATACAGATGGCCAAGATATTTTGGTTCTGGGCTTCTAAGTCACATTTTATTTTCATTGCTACTTACTGGTTCATTCAAAGTAAACAGAATACCAAATATACTTTAAATGGTTGTGTGTATTTTGAAATCTACATACAAGGTAAACGGAGTAGTTTTAGTACCAACCATCTCAAAATGATTTTTGTCCAGTGGAAAACCCTACAAAGTGAATACTCCATGGCTTGCCTGCTGCCTGATTTTCTCACTTCATCCATTTGGCAGTAGCTGGAAAAGAGTGCCTTCTTAGCTCAGGCAGTTTCTATTTCTCAAAGTTTGAAATTTTCATTAAAAATTTGGTCTACAAATTATAAAATAAGGAAGTATGTAAAAAAATCAGTGGTGGCTCACTCCTGTAATCCCAGCACTTTGGGAGGCCAAGGCGGGTGAATCACCTAAGGTCAGGGGTTCAAGACCAGCCTGACCAACATGGTGAAACCCCATCTCTACTAAAAATACAAAAATTAGCCAGGTGTGGTGCCGCACGCCCGTAATCCCAAGTACTTGGGAGGCTGAGGCGAGAGAATCACTTGAATCCAGGAGGTGGAAATTGCAATGAGCCAAGATCGTGCCCTTTCACTCCAGACTGGGCCAAAAGAGTGAAACTCTGTCTCAAAAAAATGACCTGTCCAAACTGACACCTTAGTGAGTTGCATGTCTAATAGACAACATAGTTTTTATTTAAAATAAAAAAAAAATTATTTTCAAAATTTCCCAACTAGGAATTACAGAAAATGAGTCACGAGGTTTAAATAGACCCATTGGGAACATGACAAAAAGGTTTATATGAAATTGTGTCTACAATAGTAGTTTTAATAATAAAATTAAGACAAAAAATATGAATTAAGATTAAAATATTTCTTCTAATCACAAAAGCAAATGAACCAGAAAACCTATAGCTCAAATTATTGCATAATGAAACTCAGATTGCCATGTCAAAGTGGTGGTAAATTTCTCAATTTGCATGCAAATTTCACATATATGTGAATTTCTCAAAACTTTAACGTAACTGTAAAATTCTCGTTTTTATTAAACTTTTTAGCATCTGGGAAATAGAGAATGCTGAATGATGAGTCAAGAGAAAGACCCTTCACCATTTTGACCTCTGTAATCTACAAGTTACATTTTTCCTCAACTTGTTTGTTCATCTGTAAAATCGGTATCATAAACCTTCCCTCCAGGGTTAGTGTGAATGTTAAATTAATTAATGAGTATAAAAGTGAAGTGTAACTTGTAGAATATATAAATATATAGCAAATATTACTATTAAATTTCCACTTTAACCTCTTTTCACAGCTATTCCTTTATAAGGATTAGACCTGGAAGCTTCAATGCATTATTTTGTAAGAGATGAATGTGCATATCACATGATCATATATAACTCTCTTCATATAGATTTAATTTCTTAATGCTAGAATTCTGTTCTTTTTAAAAAAATTTCCACTTAATGTGAAGAAAAAAGGGTCTATCCATATATTTTTGTTCACATCTTATTTCAATCAAGTTAAATCATCACTCTGATTTCTTGGATAAAATATTGGATCCTAAATATGCATTTGATATAATTTTTAATATATTTAACCTTTATTGAAAAAACTTTCTTGTTGAGCCTATAATTTTTTTCTTGGCTTCTTTCATCATGTTTTGTATTCAATCCTTCATTCTTTGTCATGTTTATTTCCAGTGGAATAATTTATATATCTGAAATGCAGTTATTAGAGATCTTAGCATGTCCTAGTAATCATTTGTCTTGATGATCTTTCTTAGATAGTTATGCTTAATACATACCTTTCCCAGACTGATGATTTTTATATGAATGTTAACATTTTTTAGAATGAAAAACTTACAAATGAATGTTGTTTTATTTTTTAGATCAGCCGTATACAAAAACACACTGTACCTAAGGTCACCTATTTAGAAATTATGTCTTGATATGTCTGTAGAATAACACAGAAAAAATATCCAAGTATTATGAGGTGAAAAGTGATGAGAAACTGAAAGTGTTCTGTTTGATCCATTCAAACCTTTGTATCCTAATGCTTATTAATATGAGGGAATAGCAGATATATATCTAACTACAGAGAGGGAGAAATGTTTGCAAATATTGATTGCTTAGATGCATAAAATGCTTTGGGCTTTCTGCTAAGTAACAATATCAACGTTACTCTATCATTACTTTATAATACAACATTCTAACATTAAGAAATCTTTGTAGGTTTATTGACAAAGACTACAGATAAGGATTTTATTTTATTTTCATTGGTAGTATTCTATGAGGAGTATACATAAAATCTTACCTTGTTTCATTGTTTTTATTAATTTGTGGGTGTGTACATATAACCTTTGCTTAAGGTTAATATGTAGGCACATGTGACAAATGGAGGAATGTATGAGTGAAGAACAAAAAATTGGAGATAAGGGAATGTTGTTGACATTCTATATTTGTAAATTATTAGATAAGAAACATATTATTCTCACATACACCCCTTGCTTAATGCACATTATTCTTACACAACCAGCTGCCTAAAATGTTTACCGCCAAATAGTTGATACAGGGAAATTCATTTATCTTTGAAACCTTTGTTTCTCTCTCTCTGCTTTTTCCAATGCATTTCCACCCAGCACTTCTTGATTGTTATGCCTTCTATTTTCTTTTTTATTTGACAAAAGTTGTTTCCAAAAAAAAAAAAAAAAAGGAAAAGAAAACAAGAGGTAGAGTTTCTGTGAATATTTCATCTAGTGGCATGTTATAAAGTGGAGAAGGTTAGATCTCAAGAGAGGTAATCTTTGCCTTGAGATGCTCAAATAAAAAGTAGGTTATTATTCGTTTAAAATGGCTGTTCAGACCCTGGCTTTTTAGCCTGATCTAAAGCTAGGTGATTGAAAGAATAGGTGCAAGGTTATATGACTGCTTGCAGAGAAAATCCCATAGCCAGCATTTTGTAATAGTGCATAAACAATAATCTTCATTGCTAAATAAATAACTAGTGGCTTCATAGAAAACTTGGTGTGGTATTTTGTGAATGGTTTCCCATAGGTTTCATAAATACCCTGTAAAGCACAAGCAAAATGTAAGAATAGATAGAATCAGATACTTGGAGGGTCAGTATGATGTTTTCCCTATTTATTGTTGCAGGTTATTACATAATCAATTTAGCATTAGCAAACCGTATTGATAGTCGGTACCATATAAATGATTGCCTGTTGGTGCCCTGGTGTTCTTATGTGTATATTCGTTAAAAAGAGTCATGATTGAGTTGACAATTGTATGGTTCATGCAATAAATAGCTGAGTAAAAAGCATTATGCTTACTGCCATTCACCAACATATTTTGACAATGATATATACTTGTAGACATGTGATTAGTTGATAGGACTTTTTGTTAGTATGTGAGATCCAATGAGAACGTTTAATTTCAATTCACATATATATGTATTGTGCGCTTACCTGTGACAGCCACTGTGCTAAGTGCTCAGGGTACAGCATAAGCAACGTAGACACCGCTGCTGATATCTGGGAACTTACAGAGCAGTGGAGTAGTGTTTTCAGGAAAAAGCAATTGAAATTGCAAATGCCATGAATTATGTATGACCACCTAGACTATAGGAAGTTTTCAAAGAAAGTTAACATCTAAAATAAGATACATATAAATGATGACTTGGAATTAGCCAGATTAAGGGGACAGAGACTAGCTAGAGATATAGATGGGTGGGGAATGAAAAATTACAAGGAATAAAGTACCCAGTAGAGGCATTCTATTGTTCACATATGGGGGCGGGGGGAGGGAGGAGGAAAGATAATGGCATTGTCACGGTGTGATACAGTTCCACTAACTAAAGAGTGCATGACAGGCTAATGATGTGAAACAAATCTGCTACAACATTCAGCAGATTTCTTACTAAATGGTCGATTTCTTGAGTTCTGATTTATACTTTTTTACTTTTTCAAGGACAAGCACAGTGTCCTGCTTCATTATTATTTAGGGATTGTTTACATTTAGATAAGGCTACAGTAATCTAAGTTTGGCATGCCTTCTTTACAACATAATGGCAAATAGTTAATGTTCATGGGACTAATAATGATTATTCAAAGTGTGATAGTCACTGTGCTAAACCCTGGAGATAAGACGATATTAGACATGGTCTATGCTCTTTAGTAACTTATAAACTATACAACCTATAGAGGCCTAATCCTTCCTATTCTTTAATACTTGCAAACATTTCCAAACAAACCATTGTAGGTATACTTACAATTAGAAGAACTATACCCCTGTTCTATCTCCTGAGTCTCATTTTTTACTTCTTAAAGTCCTTTCCATTGATTTACGATCATTCTCTAGAAAATCACATGAATTCAGAAGGAGAAACATGGTGAGTTTGCAAATCATTTGAATGCTGATATTCTTTATCATAATTTCAGAACTGAGTTTAGAAACAGCATTCTTATCAATACAATGTCTTCTTACATGATTCTGGGAATAATATTTGTCTCCTCTGAGGTAATTTTCCTGTTGGTTTCTTCCATTTTTTCTCTTTTATGCTACAGTTAAAAAAAACATATTAACGCTTACTCATGCATTATTATGTAGAGTGGAAAATAGAGTTGCAGGAACTTTCGGTATCTGTGTACATGGGAATAAATTGGAAGGCTTTGACAGGGAAATAAGCATTATACAATAATCTCTGGAAATTCTACGTTGAGAGAGGCTCTATTCTGGGGTACCCCAAACACACTGGTTTTTGTAGTATTTTCCAGGTTATTCAATTATTATACATTTTTAAATTTCCTTCCAGTTAAATGCTTAAGTTCTCCCCAGCTCCCTGAAGAAAATACCCCTGGCTGGTTGTCTGTTAACAACTCTGCATGTGTACAGTATATGAAAGTGGAATTGAAGGGCAAAATAGTCATCCTTCAACACATTACCTGATTCCCAACCTCACTTTTCACTCCTGTCCTCCAGCCTACTTCCAGCTTCTAAATTCCTGAATGCTGTCATTCTGTCAGGTCAGCAAACTCTCTCCTCTGCTCCAGTCCCCTCTCCTCAGGCTTTCATCTCACCTTTCTTCACTTGGTTTCATCTCTCCATATTCTTGAATATGCTTTTCATCTTTTAGAATGTTGTGAAATTTTCTTGTCCGTGGAAGGTATTTCATCCATATTTTCCCCTGTTATCAGTCTATAGTTTTTGGTTTTGCTTTTCTTGATTCTCATTTAAAGATTACATCTTCTCGGAAACAGAAGTACAGGGAGTAGATTTAGCCCCGGTGAAAATCCAGGGACATTGATTCAGGTCTCTCCCAGCAAAGCAGATGAGTTTGAAAACTGTTGCACAGTATTTGTGCTGATGTGCTGCTTAAGGCTTCTTCCAGACTATAGAACCTCAATATTTTCTACCAACTTGCACCTTCCTCTTCACGCTTCTCAGGTCGCATATTGAACTGGAAGCTGGGATAGTTTTCAGAAAATATAAACAAGAATGTTCAATGTATAACTGGGAAATAGTGATACCATTCTCTTTTGGAACATAATGTAAACCATATTCTGCTGTTCCTGAGGAAGCTTCCTGTCTGTATACTTGATGAGAGTAAATTAGGTGAACATTTTGACCATTTTAGGCAAAGTCCATATAATTCCTGACAAGAGTGATTCCACCCTCATGGGAAGGAGGACATTTTGAATTTTAAAAGTCATCATTTCAGAGTGGACTAAATTTGCAATTTATGATATTAACAGAATCTTTAAAATCTCATGATGCAGAGATAGGAAGGTGGTAAGAGGGAATCCATCTTTGGTTTTTGACAGGTATTTTACCAGAGTTCTTTGCTGTTGCTGTAAATCAAGCTCAAATTCTGATTCTTTCATAGTTTTTGGTTTTGTTTGGTTCTGTTTGAGAAAGCAGCCTGCTCGTGAAAGAACAATCCACAATCAGGGTTCGATCAGGGTTTTGGTGGCTTCAAGTACTTCCCATGGCAAGCATAACTAATTGTGAAGATGGCTTTGTGAGAATAGGTGATGATCAATATTTGTGGACAAGAATTCTTAGTGAAATCACTCAACTCTAGGCAAAGCTACAATTTAACATTCTATTGGAAGTGCATATCATTTAGAAGTACCTCAGATGGATGGTAAAACTAAATATAACTGTGTCTTCTAGTATGTAACAGTCCTGTCATTCATCCAGTGTCCTGCCTTCAATTTAATTGTTTCATACATATGTGTTCCTGGCACCTGAAAGACGCGTTTTTTTTTTCCATAAAATGATAAATATAGTTGTTAACAATTATTTTGTACTGAGGGCAGTAAATGGTGAAGACAACACCGTGTCACAGGAGAAGTTCTGAGATACAGGAATAGCACATGATAAGCAAAGTGAGGTCTACAAATTATGGCAGTCCTAAGTCTGACCATGGAATGCCATTCCTGTTCATTCCAACCAGAGATGCAATTTTACGTAGACAAAAATCAACCATTTCGGACTGGGCACGGTGGCTCTTGCCTGTAATCCCAGCACTTTGGGAGCCCAAGGCTAGTGGATTATTTGAGGTCAGGAGTTCGAGACCAACCTGGCCAACATCGTGAAACCCCCTTTCTACTAAAAATACAAAAATTAGCCAGGCATGGTAGCACATGCCTGTAATCCCAGCTACTAGGGATGCTGATGTAGGAGAAACACTTGAACCTGGGAGTGGAGGTTGCAGTGAGCCAAGATCCCACCACTGCACTCCAGTTTGGGTGACAGAGCAAGACTCTGTCAAAGAAACCCCCCCCCCAAAAAAAATCAACAATCCCCTCACACATACACACAAAATAAATAATAAAAAGTGATTCGGTGATGTCAACCAACTTCTGTACAAGAAACAACAGCTAACATCGACTATCTACCAATATTAGCACTATCAAATTCAACAATTTAAGGATAAAGGCAGAATGTATAAAAGAAATGAAAGCAAAAGTACAGTACTCTAGTAGTTGAAGGAAAAAACAAAACAAAAAAGGTGAGTAAGTAATGGCTATTAAATAAAGGAATCGTAAAAATAATTTGACTTATTTTAAATGTTACTCTTTCACTATGTTCAGATATATATATATATTTGGCAGATGTACTGGGAGCTATCCCTGCTTGGCCTGAATTCCAAGGACAGTGTATTTAGATACCAGGAGATTTCTATCCCAAAAGTAGCTTTACTATAATGCATTCAGCCTTCAAGGTCCATAGAATAAAGTCTTATCAGAGCTAAGGTATTTATGAAGATGAAATATGTAGGGAGTGTTACCTATTATACATGGCTACAGGAGATGGATTTCTTTTTTATGTCAAAAGAATTGAACTCATTCATTTTCAGTGTTGCATCTCAGAAAATCATGAGTATAACTTTTAAAAGTGTAAACATTTTGTATGCCGCTAACATGTTTGGCTTTTTATTCTTCAGAAAAATATAATGGAAATGCCCTTCCCAAGGGGAAAAATGCTAACAATTTAAAAAATAAAGTCGTAGTCCTACCCACTTAACCTTTACATTTCTTTCATTATAGACATGAATGTAGGAACATTCAGATACTATCCAATGCTTAAGTAATAGTGATTACCAGCCTGCATATTCCAGTGACCTTCTAAATATTTGGCCTGATGTCCTCACACAAATTTTCCAGCGAGTTTTTAGAGGTTTTCTTCTCATCTTTAATTGGGATAAAGCTTCAGTCTCTTTCTCTTCTCCTGTTAGATCAACTTTTCCCTTATTTGCTGATCTACAGAAGTTGATTGCTTGTGACTGAAACTCATTAACCTGGAAACCAGAGCACATATCTTCATCAATGGCAGTTCCTTGCAAGCGTGACTCTTCTTTACTATGAAACCATGGAACATTTAGCCCTATCCTTACTTTTATTTACCACAATCTTTCAGTTTTTCCCTTGGCCTGGATTGGTTCTACATTCTTTCATCTAAATAAGTGTACCAATGAATTGGGAAAGTAGAATAAATTGAGAAAATTTTCTCCTGTCCCCTAGGTTTTCAAATTTCATCTCAAATTGAAAGTCACTCACTGTACCTGCACATGTTCACTTGGTCACAGACCTTTCACCTGACTGTAATCATGCTTGATCATTCACACTGCAGGATTCTCCCTTAGACACTCTCATTTACTGGCAATACTTTCTCTGCCAAAAGTGCACCACCACCACGCCAGCACCTCTTGAAGGTCTGCTCATTCCACAGCATTTCTTTTTTTTTCCTTTTTTTTAAAAAAAGGACACCATCGGTTGCTTACAGGATGAGAAGGAAGAGCTTATGTCACTTCTCCTGTCTTTACATTCTTTGTATCATGTATGTACTCTTTCTCCCATTTAAATAATTCTTAATTTCAGCAATAGACTCTGTATCAGTCACACCCCAATGCCCATAGCAATTCCTACATCAGTAGCCCATCTCTAGTAAGAAAAAAAAAGCCTGCCATCGTTCTTTATGAATCTGCTTTGTAATTTTCTGTTATCTACTCTCTTTCATACTGTATGAGAAATTTCACTTATACCAAAATGAACCAGGCTGCTATTACTGTCAATTTAAAAGCAATATTCTGATATAGTTCATAAAATTATATTTCATAAGCACATCACAATTTAAATATTTAATATGAAACCTTAATATCAATTCATAAGCATATAACAATTTGAATATTTAATATGAATACTTCACATCAACCTGAATTGATAATGAGATATCTAACATAGCATAACACATTGACCTTGTAAAATATATCAACTGCCTCCTCTGAGCCAATCAATCCATCCAAATACATTTACAGGTAAATTTTGTTTTCTAATGAATCACTTTTCAGCTGATTTCCTATTCACCAAGTTAGTGTGACCTCAAAGATAATTTGCTTTATCTTATAAACATTAAGATACTTTATGCAGCATGAGGCTGCAAACAGAATGTAGAGGTAATAATCTCCTCTTCCGTGAGGGCAATTTGAGGAAGATTATCCACATCTGCTCATTCATAGTGACTTTTAGTTATGACATTCCAGACAAATGTTAAATATGTTCAGACATTGTCAACTGACACCATTTTAGCATGAGTTTGTTTAAACGATTATTCTGAGATAAAGTCGAGGAAATACAGAGAAAGTCTATTATATAACGTATGGCAGGTTGGTAAGAAAGGACAAAAAGGACAATACAATTACAGTGTGGCAAGGTGACTACAGCCTCACTGTAGCAAATATTTTGTTTGGTAAATACTTCCTAATATGTCCTATCGTGGACTCTTTAGGTCTTTAACATTTCTTAGATCTAGAAAAAGTACCTTGATATCATTGTATTTTTCTTTCTTTTTTTTTTTTTTTTGGAGACAGGATCTTCCTCTATCACCCAGGCTAAAGTGCAGTGGTGCGATCAAGGCTCACTACAGTCTCAACTTCTGGGCTTAAGTGATCCTCCTGCCTCAGCCTCACAAGTAGCTGGGACTACAGGCACATGCCACCATGCCTGGCTATTATTTTTATTTTATTTTTTGTAGAGACAGAGTTTTTCTCTGTTATCCAGGCTGGTCTCAAACCCCTGGCCTCAAGGGATCCTCCCACCTGGGTCACCCAAAGTGCTGAGATTACAAGTGTGAGCAACCACACCCAGTCCATTGTACATTTTTTAAGTTGAGAAAGACTCAGATAGGGTTCCTGTTACTACAAATGCGAAATATAAATGTTTAAATACAAAATAAGTAAGCGAAAAACATTTTGGTTGCTTGAAATTGCAAGTAGTCAGTTTTCTTCCTGTCATGACAATTACATGTTCAGATACATAGGATAAAAAAGCATCAACTTGAATTTAGTAGTAAAATACATTATCCATGGGTACTGGTATTATGTTGTTGTTGTTGTTTTCTTTTAACCAGCCCCAAGTAACTACTGGTTTGGAGAATGTTGAGATTAAAAATAATTCAGTCTTCTTGTTTCATCATATCATCATACTTTTTAAATTTAATTATTTATTTATTTTTTTTCAGAGATGGAATCTCATTGTGTCACCTAAGCTAAAGTGCAGCAGCACAGTCATGGCTGACTGCAATCTTGATCTCCTAGGCTCAAGAGATCCTCCTACCTCAGCCTTCAAAGTAGCTGAGGTTACAGGGATGAGCCACTACACCTGGCTATTTTTTGTTGTTTTCTGTAGAGACAGGGTCTTGCTACATTGGTTCATCACATTTAATATTTAGTGTCTTCCTAGAAATGCTCAAATAAAATCTCTGGAAGGTAAAATTGAATATTTCCTTTTTAAAAGATAATTTTGATTCATTGCCTAACAGTGTCTTCAACTCTACCAAACTAGGGAAATTTCATCTTTTACTTTAAATCTTTTATTTTTCTCCCAACTAATTAAAATACATCAAGAACACTTATTGTTATTTCTCCTTTCAGCTCCTTCTTGCTTTCCTTGTAGTGCTATTATAAATACAAAGAGTATGGGAACAAATAATTGCTTGCTGTTGACCACAAAACATATTTTCCTAAAAAACCTTAAGAAAAATATTTCTCCTTGTTGGCTTGTTCCATTTGAAAATAGCTGGGATGGTCGTTTACCACTTTGTGGCACTGTTGGACTGAGTATCATAAATCTAGTAATATGTCACTATCTATTTGGCCCACAGATAGGAGGCAGACCATAACACTATTTTGGAAGTATATCATCTATCGTCCAACTAATTTAACCATAAGGAAGATGAATAGCCGTGTACTTTAGCCATAATGCCTGTGGTCAGACTGCTACTGAACAGCCAACATACATTGCCACCTTTGTCACTCAAACTTTTAAAGCACATTTGACTCATCAGCTGGTTGACTGTTACCTCAAGATAAAAAACAGGGTGGGTGCCTGTAACCCCAGCACTTTGGGAGGCTGAGGTGGGAGGATGACGGGAGCCAGGAGTTTGAGGTTACAGTGAGCTGTGATTGCGCAACTGCACTCCAGTTGGGGTGACAGAGCAAGACCTATTAAATTCTTGATATTCTATTCTTTTATTCAGCATCAAAAGCTAATCTGAGGAGTCACCTATCAATGGAAACCACTTCAGAGCTAGTTTACTGCCTGTGAACATACGCATTTTGCTTAATCAACTCATTCTCTGGCAGCTAATGGGATTTGACACTTATTGGGTGCTTGGTATAACCATGAGTTGTTTGAGCATTTAAACACTTAGTTTATTATTAAAATATTTTCCAACAAATGTGATCTTAATTCTGGGACTCTGACACAACATACCCAGAAGGGCTGCGAACAATCTATAAGCAGGGCAGTCTTCATGGATATGGGACTAATGTAGCCCTGTGTTCTCAGGGACCCCATATTGAAATTTAATGTTCTGTTGTCATAATCTTGAAATTCTTTATGATTTTATTCATAAATTTTGTTTTGTAAGTGAAATGTATGGGGGTAATGGAATATGTGCCTAGGCTCACATTCAATAACATCTACCACAGGGTTCTTGCCTGCCTGCTCTCCAACCTGTGGGCTTCAGGGGTGGCTGACTCAGTGGGGATTTCTCACTCATCCCTATGTCAAGCATATTCTAGCACAGAAGTTACAATTCCTTAGGGATCACCTGTCCACATGAGATGGGCAGGGTGTATTACTTTTGTAATATAGTTTTAGCAATTAAAGTCTCTTGAAGACTTGCACCATGACTCACACCTACAATCCCAGCACTTTGAGAATCTAAGGCAGGAGGATCACTTGAGCCCAGATGCTTGAGACTAGCCTGGGCAACATAGTAAGAAGAGTCTCTTTAAAAAAAAAGTTTTTGAATCGTATTTAATATCTTCTTAGAGTCCCCTATATAAATAATATACTTTATTACATTAACCTTTTGATATTCAATATTGACATTCTTACTCTGTTAACAAACTGATTTCTAGGTGATTTGACTCTTCGATAATTCACCATCAGTGAACTTTGAAATTAATTATATGTTTAGAGTATATTTTTTGTAGGACCTAGAAGAAAGCTTATATGGGAATGTCAAAGATAGGTAGTTTTTTTAAACCTGCAATTTTTTTTCACCTCACAATATATTTTTTAAAATTTTACATCTCATCAAGGATAGTTTTACCCCACTCTTTGTTTTTAATCAAAGAATATCTGCCCATGATTTTTAAAAATGAATAGTTCAGTAGATTGATAATAAAAAGCAACAGTATATTTCCCAGCCTCTGTGCCTACTCCCCAGAGGCAAACATTCACAACGATTTTTTAGTTTAATTTTTGTGGTAGTTACCATCATGGTTCTGAATAATGCTCTTATGCAAATGTATCTCCAAGTCAAATCTTTATCTAAGATGCCAAGATGATTTAGCTTTCTTACTCCTCTTTCCTCCTCACAATTTTTTGATGTAAAATTATATTTTAAGTTTTCCATCATGTACTTTGAAACTTTGAGTAATACATTAAACCTACATTTATTTGCTGCATACTTCAGCAAGGCATCTCTACATTTCTTCACCTTCTCTCATGCAATTTCCCAATACCTTTGCTTTTATACCATCAAGGGTAATTATATTTATTTTATTCTTTGGAGCCATACCGTATTTAAGTTTCTATGCTTCATCTTTAGACTGATATTCTTTAAACATTTTTACCTTCTTGTGAAGATGTAAATATTGTCAATTTAAAGGCAAGAAGAATGCTTGAGTTTTATTTCCTTCCCCTCAGATACAACGTAATGGCCACTGGACCATTCAAAGGAGCAATCTAGCATAGAAATTTAATAATCCTAAGTTTTTTAAGCTTTGTTTGCTCTGAAATTATATTTCACTTCAGTCTGTTCAGACTGACCTGAATCAAAAGAAGAATAAGTTATCATAATTTTTGTATTGTATTCATAGTGTGAATTCACCATGATGTATTCACCATGAATGTTTACCTTTACTCACAAGCAAGCTTAGCTGTAGAAGACATCACTAGCTCTCTTACCGTCGAGTCATACTGTACGCACATTTAAATTATTGATACGTTTTTCCAAATTTCCGGGCGAAAATGACATAACATTTCATACTTCAATAAGCAATGCATGAGAGTAACTATTTCTTTAAAAACATCAGTATTGACATCTATCAATTTCTTATTTTTTTCTATATTGAATATGTACCAAAAATCATTTCACTGTTGTCTAATTTTTATTTCCCTTATTTTTTATTAAAGTTGAAGATGTTTTTACATTATTATTAGTTTTTGTTGCTTGTAGGTTTTTCATTGTATGATAATATATATGGCATAATCATTTTATATATATAGTTTTTACTCATATACTGGTTCACATATATATCACATATTTGTAAGTTCATGCATTATCTTAAATTGGTACAAAAGTAATTGCAGGTTTTTGCCATTAAAAGTAATGGCAAAAGCCACAATTACTTTTGCACCAGCCAAATATTAGGTGCGTTTTCTTTGCCCAAAACTGTGGGGAGCCAAGGGCACAATAATGACTAAGACAGACAAATTCCCTTCCTCAGAATCTGAGTGAGGTGAACACTCAGAGCTCAAAGGAAGACTTGGCTCTTGATGAGATCATAGACATTCTTCTCATTGCATCAAAGAGGGAATGGAAAGAATATGGAGAAGTTGCAGATTTTATATTTGGAATTTGAGAGACTTTCTAGTCTAATTCTACTTTCTAAAAAAGTGTGAAGTGAGGTTGTTAACGGAAGAATGGGAGGGTATATAATTTTAAGACAATAGAAGAAATGAACAAATGTAGTCTCTTAAATGTGTTCATATGTGTATGTCCAGGTTAACACATAGGAAAATGAATAAAAAGTGGGCATCAGCAAGCTACAAATAGTGATAATCTAGGGATAAGAAAGCCAAGTGGAGTATAAAGTAATTTTTTAAAATATTCATTTTAAGTGCTTTCCTTTATTTCTGCTAATTATAATTACGAGAGGTTCCATCTACTAAACAAGACGATTGGCAAAGCAAGTTTTTTGTTTGTTTTATCCCAGATGACTCTATTTTTCTTTAATTTTGGAAACTTGAAAATAAAGCTAAATTACTGTGTCTGGAAGTCATGGCCTTGCTAGGTGTAGGAATGAAAGATAGTGACGAGTCTACATCTTGACTCTCCCAATTAGTGATTATATCTATTGAAAGTTTCTGTGACAAACCTTGGATAGAAGAGCAGAAATGACTCCAATTTTACATGCTTTATCCAAAGTTTAAAATAAAGATGTATTATTTTTGAATTTACTATTTTTTAAAAACTGATTTTTTTGACATTTTTAAGCACTATAAAAAATTAATGTTTTTTGTCTGTATTTGGCTCATATTTCTCTAGCGCATTCATCTTATAAATATGTGTATCAAGTCTTTGTTTTTCACATTCTAACTCATCCCTCATATGACATTGTTGATAAATTGGTTATTTACACAAGTACATTTTTAGTTATCAGAATCATTTGTGTTATAGGCTATAATGTTTTTCAAAAATCAATATTTAAAGAAAAATTTTTACAATATGATACATCTCTGCTTATTAATGTAAGGAATACTTATAAACAATATAGTTTTCTATAAAGATTCCTACATTTTATACATGTAAATATGTTTTGATTCATCATAATTATATTGAAAGAACTGAACGTGTTTTTAGAATTCTTTTATAATTTTGTTTAAAGCTAATTCAGAAACAAAGAAATGTCTTAGTTACATATATTTATGTAAATACTCCCCTCTCAAAAATAGTAAGGTTTATAAAGGGTGATGGCAGAGGTGGTAGTGGTGCTTTTGGGAAGCTTGTTATTATTGACACCTTAGGACAACTAGGCAGGGCTGGAGTTGGAGGAAGAAATAACCCTTCAAGAAGTGATAACTGCCCTTCTGTCCCATAAATAAAAAAGAATTCCAAATAGAGTACTATTCATATGCATAAACATAATTGGACTGTTCATTACTTGAAATTTAGAACTTAAGTGACTTTTCCCTACCATTAAACAGTTATTTATTTAAATTGTTCATTAATGAGGAAGATACTAGGCAAGTTAATACACACATTAATTTATTTACTTTTAATATATGACTTTATCAACACCTCAAAAGGGGAAATATTACTATCTTTCTTTTGAAATGTACCAAACTGGTTAAGCCCTCTTCCGTCTTTCCTTTCTTCCTTTATTTCTTCTATTCTTTATTCTATCTGTTTATTATCTCTTTGATTAATCTAATGTGGTCCTGTTAAAATATTGCCCTATATACTTTTTTTTTTTTTTACAAATTTCATCAATTGCTCTACTGTTTGTGTGTGTGTGTTTTGTGTTTTTTTTGTGTGTGTGTTGCTGTTATTTTTTGCCAGTACCTTAGAATCAGCTCACTGTTTGAGAGTAAAGCTCTTTACAGTTGTTTACCCAGAAATAGACTGTTTAAATTCCTTTGCAACTCAGCTCTCTGGTGTCTTCTGAACCTACTCACCAGCTGTGGTGAGGATCCTGGCTGGTGGCCATCTTGTGCTCTGTAGCTGTAGCCTATAGGAATATTCTGAAGAGGTGTGAGGAAAAGGGGAAAAAAAAAAAGTCTGTTTTAAGAAGTAAATTTGTGAAGTCCTTTAAGAGGAGATTTTTTTTTTTTTTTTCAGCTTCACCAGTATTCCAAAACTGAGCTGTTTACTGGAAAGTTTAAGAATGCAAACATTTGAGGGAATGTCAAAACAAATTTTGACATATGCCAAGAAGTATGAGCCTATTCTCTTTCTCTTATTTTTTCTTAGTTAAAAGTATCTCTAAATAAATTGTACTATAAGCCCGGGTGCATGTATTCAGCTTAAACATCTATTTTAGTGGTAACTGGTCAATCTTGGTGAGCTCTAAAACACTGCAATTGCCTCAACCTTACTCTTTTATGGAGAGTTCCAAATTCATTTATTTTTCTGTGGGAATGCCACTTTGCTTAGATACCAGAGAAAGCTTCTGATTCAGCACTCTACCTTCTCCATCCTGCTGAACACCATATAGATTAGTTTGAGTATTACCGACTGCTGTAACAAACAAGACCCTCAATTTCAGGGAGTTTACAAATTAGAAATTAAATGTACAAAAGTAAAGTGTGGATGTTGCTGGACAGCTGGTAGATACGTTCCACATAGTGATTCAGTGGAATATCACCTTCCTTCTTGTAGTTTTGACATTGTTTTGAGATCTCAGAACTTTCCGTATCAGCCTGCAGATGGGAGAAGAGACAATTTAGAAGACATATTTGCGTATTAATTTGACCTACACGTGGGTAACACTTATCACTTTTACCCATTTCCCAGATGTAAAAACTCATCAAATGGTCCTATTATAGATGCAGACATGGTTGGGAAATGAAATCCCTTGCCTGACTGCTACTTCCCAACCACAGTTGCACCCAGTGACTGGAGAATAGAAATCCTGTGGGCAGTTAATTGTCTTTGCTACCCCAGGTAATGAAAACAAATGCTGTTTATCATCGAGTTCAGGGAATTCTTTATAGGGAAAAAAAATAATGTTTAACATTCTATAATATGTTGAATAAAACTTCACATGAATTTATGTCAACTTTGATTACATGTCAGATAGTGAGCACGCTTGGGTCATAGGATGAAACTTTAATGCCAGTGCAACATTAAATAATACTAAAATTGTAAATTTATTTTAAAAGTCTTCATTAAAAGATGAAAATATTTCTTGCGTTTTCCTTCTTATTTTAATTTTTAATTTATGTAACTTCAAGAAGAACAGTTTATCTAATGGCATACCAGGTTCTTTAGATTGATTCAATGCCAAAGTCTATGGTAGAACCTGTAGTTGATAAAGTACTTAAGATTTTAATTGAATCTTCAAGTTGTGTTTTGAGGTATAGACATTTGTTATTTGTGTGTCAAGAGGTTTGGAGTTATTTCTCCCAGCTTTCTAATTACCCTCCCATAATGACAAATTCATATGGAAAGCCAATGTAAGAAACTTTTGCTTATATATCACACTGACAACCTTATTGTTCATTTATCATAGTCTCCTAACACTCAGCATGCTGTAATTAAGTCATAGTGTCAACTACTACTATAAAAAATGAGTGGTAATATTCCAGGTTAAGACTAGAAAATTAAGAGTGTCTAGAAATAATAGAATTTTTGAACTGAACTTCTGGAGTGATAGACAATAACTACATAATCTATAATACATCTTTTCTCCTAATGCAGAAAGATTAAATTGACATGGAGGACAGCTTGTGTCTCTCTTAATTACTATATATTTTCTTTCTCTGATTTCGACAGTAGCTTCTTTGGCTTCACTCTCCTCCAGTCCTAGACTAATCACGTGGTCTTATTTGCTGTTTTTGTTTTGTTTTGTTTTGTTTTGTTTTGTTTCTACCACCACTGCCTCTAAAGATATTTGCCCTTTTGGTTCCAAAGCAAAAAATATAAATGACTGATTTTTAAGGTCAAGAAAATGGTATGGATATTTGGAAATGACCTAAAATAAAGACAAAGGTTTCCATTTGGAGCCCAAATTTTCTAGCTAAGCAAAATATTGCTTAAGATTTTAATGTCCAAATAATTGGTCTTTCAGAGAATTACTCATCATATTAGATTTTCCAAAAAGGTGTTATTCCTGACAGTTAAAAACAGAAAAGTTTTAAGACTTGTTTTATTCACATGTTCTTCCAAAGAATGTTAATAAATTTTAAACTTAATACTAATATATACTTCTTCCTGTATTATTGTCTTATACACAAAAATTTTAAAGAAGTAAAATTCTTAAAATTTTTAGACAACACTTAAATTAGCTTTAGAATTGAATGAATTCTCACAGGTAAAAAATGCATTTGTCTCTTCATTTTGGAAAAAAATAATATATATATATATATGTTACCCTTGCCATACATACACACACACACATACACATATTAGAGATACATTAACCTTGATATCACACAGACACATAAACTATCTCAGTTTTTAGGAATGAAGTAACTAGTCCAGACTTCTCCATGAACTCAAATTTAGACTACCCTTGTGGAGGAACTTACCTTAAATGAATAAGCGAAATAAGTAATTGCTTTCATTCTCACAGGAAAAAGACTACTGAGAATAATTTAATCTAAACTTTATTAAATTGAATAGTTGTCAAACTATTATTAATGTAATGAAAATATTGCTTAAGACCTAAAGGAGTCTTTCTTGTCCCTGACTTTCAGGTACTCTAAGATGTATATTATATAGGATAAATTCTCAGTAATAGAAAATAAATACAGAAGCATCAGTATCAATTGTATTTTCAACTAAATATTTTACAAGAAAAACAAAGTGTTTGCCTGTAGGTTAATGCTGGCAGCAAGTCTATACGTAATTTAGAAAAACAAGCTTTGTCAAAAATATATATGATAAATATTGGCTGTGTGTGGTGGTTCATGCCTGTTATCCTAACACTGGGAGGCCAAGGAAGGAGAATCACTTGAGCCCAGGAGTTTGAGACCAACCTGGGCAACATAGCAAGACCCCACATCTTATATATATTATATATGTCATATATATCATCATTTTATGTATATAAATATATGTATAATGTGATGTATATATCACACTGTATAATATGTACATCACAATATGTATGATATATAAAATGACAAATATTATACAGATTTTTCTACCATGTGCAGTAGTAATGGTGTTTATTCAAATATTTGATGCTTACATTTGCAATAACACCATTTTTACTGGGATTTAAGAATGCAATATCTCTTACAAAATTGACACAGGAGTTTAATTAAATGTTTACTTGTCTTTAAGAGCAAAGGTGCACAGGTCAATGTATAAAGTTCTTGGTGTCCACATACTAAATTTCAAATAATCCATTGGCCATAAGGCTCCTGAAGATTAGCTTAAAAGTGCCTTTTTAATTCCATGGGAAATAAACAGCAGGAATTAACTACAGCATTTTATTTTTTAAATTTTTTTCTTTAAGTTACACACAGTTTGTTGCTGGTCACATGAGAAATATGAATTGTATTTTCTATCATTTAAAGTTATCTAGTATTTTTGAGATGCTTTTTTTACTTTTTCTCAAAAACGGTTTATTTACTAAAGCCGTGATCCAATTAGGAATTCTTAAAAGATTTATTTCTCTTTTTCAAAATGAGTTCCAGGGATTGTTTTGGCAGGGAGGGAATTGTTTTTATAGTACAGGTTATATTTCCTTGGCAAGCAATGGCTGATATCATAATTAGTCATATTTGAGTAGAACTAATAAAATATAAGTTCAAAGTTGTTATTTAATTGTATATACCAGCTTATTTCATTTGCTTTGTCATTCAACCAACATTCAAACAAAATAATATTTTGAAAGCACTATGTACCCAGACCATATTTTCCATCAATAACAGTGCTTTACAAGATTGTGATCCAGAAGTAGTAAAATATGATCAACACTAAAAGTAGTAAAAGTAAAAGTAGTAAAATATGATCAACAGTAAAAATTTAGGATTATTTTAACTAATGCAGAAACTCATTGGATTTTTATATATTTTTCAATGAAATGTATGCTAGCTGGTCAACCAATTAAAATTAGAACTGAAATTCAGAAATCAGATAAATGTTATGGATTAAATACCTGCTCTGTGAAAAGTGAAACAAAAAATAATTGGTAGTTTATTGTATTGTTTGACTATGTTGAATTTTAGATGCAAATTCCAGTCTGTGTTTTATGTATTCCTTTTTGTCTCTCTATATATGTATACCTCTTGATGGTGTATAAATATTGTTTCTAATGTTATTGTATGTCTTGATCTGGCTTCTTGTTAAAAGAGAGTATTCTGGTCATGAAAATTCACTAAGCTATACACTCATTAAAGTGGTACTTTTTCATTGGTATATTGTACATAAAAAAGTGGTCCAAATTTGCTCAATAGGGAAAACCTTTTTTTTTTTTTTTTTTTTTTTTTTTTTAACCTCATCCCATGTTCCTACCAGCCACTAAGCAGGTCTTTGATTTACTTGCCACCAAATGTATTTAATTTTCAGTTTGTACTTTTCCTACTCCAGACCTGAAATCACCATTTCTTCAAGGAGCCTTGGTTCTTTTTAAAAGGCAATATACAGGCACTAAGTGTGCTTCTTGCTATTATAGTATCCTTATTTCCAGACTCTTTCAATGGATAGAGCGATCTGGAACACAGACACATATATTATTTTTTTCTAATTATGAAGTCATACTAATAGCTCTGACTCAGGTTAAACATTGCAGTTTTCCTGACTTTCCCCATCTCGTTTCTATTTCTCTTCTCCCGTGATGAGAACCCTGATTCTCAACAAAGCAATGCTTTTACTTCATTTGGCTTTTTCTACAATATGCAAAAAATAGGTTTAGTTATTTCACCAGTACTACAACCAAAATCAAGTATCTGGGACTACAGGCATGTGCTATCACACCCTGCTAATATTTGTATTTCTTTTTAGACATGGGGTTTTGCCATGTTGCCCAGTCTGGTCTCAAACTCCTCGACTCAAGCAAGCCTCCTGCCTCACCCTGCCAAAGTGTTGAGATTGCAGGCATAAGCCACTATGCCCAGCCCTTGGTCATTATTTTAATTAAGATGGTTCTATCTTGTCAAAACATGTAATAGCATATTTATGTGCCATTCTTTTCATTTGTCCCCATCTTTGCTTTGGTCATAAATCTGAAACGAATACAATAAACACTCACCATTATTCATTTGCTAAGTTCCTCCCAGTGGTCTGTTGAATATATAAAACATTTTTTTTCTAGCAGATTCCTCAGGAAGGACTTGAACTTCAGTATTTCCTAAATTCTTGCATGCTGAAATGTGTTTTTGTATAGGCTTGATACTTAAAGGAAGCATTGGTTGGATAATAAGGCCTTTGCTCATTCATTCTTTAAATTTGTAAAATGTTTTAATTAATTAATTCAGTATCTTGCTTTGTATGTTCTTGTTGAGAAGTATGATACCAATGTGATAGATGATATTAATTTTTTTGTAAATGATTTGCTTATTTTGCCAAGTAGCCCTGATTTTTTTCTCTTTATTTTTAAAATATAATTGTTTTATTAAGGTATGACCTGAGTTAGCATTTCTGGATCATTTTTTCGTGTTACATAGTAAACTACTTAAACCTGTAAATGTTTTAAAAAATGTTAAATTAGGGCTTCCTGATTTTCCAGAAATATTTTTTAGATTATGATTTTAAATATTAATTATGTCTATTGTTTTTCTTTAAGGAAACAAATTGTATATATGTTGAACCATTTTGTAGCTCTCTTTCATATACTTTTTGCTCTCTTTATTGTGTCTATTAAGTCGCTAAATGCTCTTTATTATTATTTAAGTCAAATCTGTCCTCCCTTGGGAACTTTGGATTTACCCTTCATCTCTGAGATTTCTTTTGTTATTTTCCTTCTGAATTCAGTCAACCTTTATATCACAATTTCCTTTTGTTCCCCCAAAAATATTTCATTTCAGTTCTGGTAGTTTGAATTTCACATTCAAGGAAATACACATATACACATACAGGAATACTTAGTCTTTATCTTCATGACTCTCAGGGATACCTCTACTACCTATTTTTTTCCCCTAGAAGGAATGCTTCAAGACTTCTGGTCTTGTGTCTTTATGAGCTCTCTCTTTAAGTTGAAGAGTAGCTAAATCTCTCATCTACTAAGTTTGAGACATGTCTTACTTATTCTGAGAATCTCTCTTGAAGAACAGTTCTGTGTTCCAACTACTAGGTTGTCATCGCCTCTTCTCTTTCCCACTATGCTCTGTTTTAGAATGGACTTAAGCTGACTCTTCCAGTTAGGGTGTATTTCCTCCTTGTTACATGTCATTTGGAGTGTTTAGTATTTTTAATCTCATACTTATTTGTAGCTATAGGTTGAGGTTATTTCCTCTTCTTTTCATCTGTATGACTTTGAAGTACTAGTGGAGAGATTCAGATCTATGTGGCCTCCATTACCCTACATAAACTAAACACCTTTTTAACATTAAATCATGCATTCATCTATTTGGGGTTATTACCTTTATATATGCATACTAATGTATTATAGATAATCTTATACAATTTAGCATTCAACACTCATGTACTGAGAACCACTTATGTGCCAAACACAGGGATTGTTTCATTTCACTAGATTATTTGAAGCCTTTTGATAGGTATAATTCTTAATCTAGTATCAAGAGTTAGTATTGTCCTTTGTTGGTAGATTCATTTATTATGCTTGTAAAATGCTTTAAAATAACCTTATCCCTCCCCACAATAATCACTATTGGGAAAACAGTTTTTGCCTATTAGATTTAAAAACAATAGAGAAACTCAGTAATGTTCACTTAGTAAATAATGCAATGCAAGAAATTAGATTAAATTAATCTTTATTATATTATAAATTGGGCAAGTGCAACAAACTGGAAAGAGGAAGAGTTTTTAAAAAGCCTAGTTTAAAATTGTAGATATCAACCACTCTTCCACTAAATAAAGGTGTCAAGACTGAAGCACGTGGAATAGGACTGAACAGTGTAAGAAGCTAATTACATGTTCAGTAAACCTCAGAGGAGGTCAAGTTGAGGGGCTGCTGAAAGTCAAGCTTTGAGGTAGTAGAAGGATTGTGTTTGTTAGGATTTAAATTGTTAAATAAATACAAGTGAGGTGACCAGAAACATTTTATTCAAGTCTCAACATCCAGAATGATCGGTGGGTGTTCATTACACACAATCATGGGTTTAGCTAATATGAATGGTGAGTTTTGTGAGGGTTTTAGACAGTAAGGCTGAAAAGGTCCAGGGGGGGACTAGTGCACTGACAACCTTGAAGGCAAAAGTGAGATATTTCAAATTAATACAGTGAGAAATAGAAAATATTTAGTTCCTGATCTGGAGAATGCTATAATGGAAAACAATTTATTAGGAATAAATTACTGAAGGTATTTTACAGCAACAATTCTGAAATAAATTTATTTCACCACAATGACTTTTCTACAACAGAGAATTTTTCTAAGAGTGACACATCTCTTCCTATGACTCCTGTAACAAATATAAGAAAAGTTGGATTTGTGCTTAATTCCTGCTGCTCCAGCAGTAACTTGGTTCCTCTTATTCTTGAGGGAAAATGCAAATGCAAGCAAGAGTGGATTTGTAATATAGTCTCTATTCTACATTCATATATTTATAAAAATATAGCATTTAGATTTAAAGATGGAGCAAAAGCGTAACTTTTATCTACTTGCCTTCAGATATGAATAATTTTCAAAAATATGCATTCATGTGAGTGTTTAAATTATTTGGAAACATTGGCTTCTTCCTAGTAATGATTACTAGTGTTTCTTTAACCATGGAACTTATTGAAACTACAGAGTGTGGTTTGCTGGTATAAAGGCTAGAATCAATGATGCAGCTCTAGAACTGAGGCTGGCAGCTAGAAGGTTAATATACTCATCAGGCTGAGGTCATCAGAGTAGAGAAAAGGCATTCATAGTAGAGAGGAAGAATAAAAATAAGAGTCATTTTGAAAAAGTAGCAAGACAGGCTGAGTCTGAGGGAAGAGGACTAATAACTTAATGCTGTCTGAACTTCAAATTATTATAACTGTGAAATCATGAAATCTAAAGAACTTAAAGGAGTGTGACTACATATTTGCTTGTGCCTTCCTCATTTAACAAAAGTTATGGAATGACTAGTATATAGCAGCCACTTTTCTAAACATTTGAATTTGATAATTAACAAAGCAGGAAAAAAATTGTGATCCTTTAGCTTACCATGAGTAAAAGGAAACAATAACATTGTATAAAACTTTTCCTCCTCATTTTTTCATTAAAATGCATTTAAACTTTCTGGAGTTTTATATTTTGTTGTTGGGGGAGGAGGGTTTGTGTGTGTGATTAAACCTTGTATAGCTAATATACTTCGGGAATTTGAGAAATGGGAAATTTACCTAATACATATTTTATCCCTGGCATTCTGCCAGGTACCTTGTATTTGCAGATTATCTCATTTAATCCTTTTAACATTGTTGTTATGTTACAGTTATTTCAAACTTTCAAAGAGAATGAAAATGAACTTTAGAATAATTGGTAGCTTGCCTGAAGGCACATATCATGGAAACGTTTGGGTGAGAATTTGAACATAGAACTGATTCTACAGACCCATATGTTTTCTGTTTAACTACCTTTTTATGGTAAGGTGCATATCACAAATCACCTAGGCAGCTTTCCTAGGTTTGAATCTATGCTATTGAAAATCTTGTTAAAAAACATATTAGTATAGATTTAATTTTAATGATACAATTTTGGTAAATAATGTAGTTTTTCTTTGAACTTTGAAAATATATAATATTATCATCCTTATTCTGAATCTGAATATTTATTGTAGAGAACAACAGATATAGACAGTATAGAACCGTACCATCCAATGTGATAGCCACTAGCCACATGGGGTTATTTACATTAAAAACAATTAACCTTAAAAAATATTTTTTCATTGCACTAACCATATTTCAGCTTCTCAGTAGCTACACACGACTTGTGGCTGCTATGAGCAGCTGCAGATAAAGAACATTTTCATCATTGCACATTCTGTTGGACGGCACTGGTCCAGAATATTGGGATTGGATAAATAGCAATTGTGATCCAAACACCGAATGATTTTTGTTTCATCTATATTTGATTAACTCTCCAAGCAAACTTAATTTCTTATTTTCTTGCCCCCTTCAAAGGCAATAAAACAAAATCCAATTGATGGATCCTGCTAATTAAGACTTGACTGTATGTTTAGTATGTAGTCTTTACATTTAAAGTTAGGCTGTAAGTTTCTACTATTTCTAGGTAAAAGTTTTACGTCCATCAGTGATTACTTTGTAAATGAACCTCGGTTATTAGGCAGTAAAAGATGATACCTTTCTTGACATTTTGTTCCTTTGTACACACCCAAATGTGACTGCCATTTTCATCAATTTATTATACGCATTTAGTTATTGGAAGTTAGAATCCTCACCAATACGTTAAAAATAAGGGAAAAGTACAAGTCCATAATTTGCTGGGCTTAACAAATTGAGTTCTAATGTAGCAAAAACATATTTCCAAGTCTTCCATTCAATAACAGGAACAGATAGAAATCAGGTCAGCACTTTTCCCCAACTACTATTCTGTTTATCCACAGTGTACAACATCCTCATCTTTATTCTGTAACATTGTGAATAAATCATTAAGTTTCTGTTGTCTGTTACTGCATTGGGCAAAAATGACAGGGTGGATTTTACCAAATTTGGAACAGCTGGAACTGAGGTGCAACAAAAGGCCCATATGAATAGTAATTCTGGAGAGACACGCCATATGAATTTTGATGCTTTGAACAGAGAAAACAAATAACTGTTTCAAATTTGAAATGTAAATCAAAAGTCACAAGTACAGATGGTTGAAATTACAGAAGTGGGATTGGCAATCCAGTTACTTCTCACCAGGGCAGCTCTCTGTGGTATGTACTGGAATGAGTAGCACTAGAGGTTTGGCTATTTAATAATGTTCAGAGATTTCCCCAAGCAACACTTGTGCAGTAGTTACCAAAACTTCTGCCTCTGGTCATAAAGAAAAAAAAAAGGGGATGCATAAATGGAAGTATTTGAAGGCATTTCTATATCCTCCTTTAGGATTTGGCATTCAGAATAGATGTTGGAAGAAGGTGAATCACAAGCCTAGGAAGAACTGTATTAAATGACTGCCCCTTGAAGATGATGGTAATGGAACATCTATGGGTTAATGTTTCAGTCATTTCCCAAATTAGCTGCTACTTCATAGGCAAGCCCAAGGATGTCCAAATATTTCATCCTTGCTTTCTTACCATTTATATGGTGAATTAACTCTGAATTTGTATAACTTGACTTATTCCCCCTTTTTAAATTGTCTAACTGAATTTACACATACAATAGGATATAAGTTAGATTCTGGAATAGAAATAGAGGCAATATACCATGTTACATTTCATGCCTCTGTGAAATGTGAGAAGAGCATATTGTTACTGGAAAAAGTCTTACCTCTCTATTATTGAAAAATAATAGATATTGTTATATCAATAATATCATAAGATAACTAAGAGGCAATGCATCCTAAACCTTGTTGTAAGCATAATGCTGATAAAAATGTAAATGACGACACTTTAATATTGAATAAGACATACCTGAGCCGTCTTATTTTCTTTCTAGTCCTCTCTGACTTGTAAGCTCTCAAAAAGTGAGTGCTTCTCAAAGATACAGGAATCTTAGGCTTTAACTCAGTTTATAATTTCTTTATTTGAAAACATATATTGGTAGGAGTAGTCATTTTGGTATCTATTGTCTTCTTTTAAATGAGAGAAAATATGATTAGAAAAATTAATTCTGCGCTAGTGTAGTCAAGATAGCTTTTTGAAAGTGGAAGTAACCAAGCACCCTAGATACAGACCCATCATTGCAGAATAGAAAGGCAGAGTTCAAAGATATGAAGTAAGTTTAACCACATTTTCATCAAATTGGACTTCAGTATTGTTGGCACTGGGTCTTACATCTTTATCTTTGCCAGATGTTTTTCATTAGATTTTATCTCTTCTAATTCTGAAACATTCTTAAGTTATTTCCTTTAAGAATCTTTCATTTCCTTAGGTTTTATATACTGCTCTTTCTCTATAACTAGTATATATGAGAGGGCTGCTTTTGATGACCTAAATAGACCAATGGAAGGTCCAAAGAAACCTACTTCCAGATACTTCATCCACTCCACAGATACTGACATGGCAAAAACTCTAAGTTTGGGTCAAATCTTTTCTTTCCTTCTTTTTTCCCCCTTTCTTACTTCAAACTTCCATTACTTCCCTTCATTTCTTTCCTTTCCTTTTTTCCCTCCTTCTATTTCCTTTCCCCTCTCCTATTTTCTCTCCTCTCTCCTCCCCTCCTCTTCTCTTACCTCATCTCCTGTCCCCTTTTCTTCCCTTTCAGTTTTTTTTTCCTCCCCTTCTTTCTTTTCTTTCCCTGTCTTCCACCTCTTTCCCATATATTAAATACCAAATAGAGCTGTGTTAGCTTCTGAAATATAAAAAGTAAAAACATGTTCTTGGTTCCTATGGAATTAAGAGTCTTAGGGATTTTTATAGGTGAAATAATTTTGGATTGAGTACTACGAATAAAGTAGTAAGCTCAGGCACTGAAATTACTGTCCAGCCATTTTCTAGCTTTCTTGAATAAACGATACATCCTCTCTATGAGTTTTCCTATAGGTAAATGAATATGAAGACTATGATCTCGTAACATTGACATTAACTGATACATCTTAGAATCAATAAAATTTGTTAGTAATTTTTACTTTTTAAATGTTTTGTTCTTTACAAATTAATTACACCGTTTTCGTGGGTATGACCATATTACCTGGAAAATAATGAAGAGGCTATAGACTAGAGAGAGACATTAGCAACCCACAAGTGGAGTCCTCCCAATTTTTCAATTTTTCACTGCAGAAGACTTAAGGGACGAAAGACAGCACAATATTCTACATAATTGCTGAGAGAAAGGGATTTCTATTTCTATTCAAAAATAAAAGTAAGCATATCTGGAGCTTCTTGGTGGATCTATCTCTGTAGATAGAAGCATAGCCCATGTCCCTCTTCCTTGGGGGTTACTAAAATCCTCAAGGACACACCTACACATCCATCCCTCTTCTCCAGCTCTGCTCAGTGAAATCGAATAAAGAATCATGCTTTGTCCACAGCAATGCTGCAACTAAAATGGGAAAGTTTTGCATTTACATCTACTGCTCCAGAAGATTTTGGTTCAGTCCATTTAAGAAGACAATACGTTTTGTTGGGAAACAACACAGAGTGGAAGAAACACTGAGTTCCAAGATCTGAGCTCACATCCCACCTCTACCATATCCTTCCAATGTGACCTTGGGTAAACCCATTTAACCTCTCTGAGTATCCAGTAATCATCTGAGAAATTAAAATATCTTTCCCTTGGGATAAGTCTGAGTTGAAATGGAAGAGTTTATATGTAAAGTGATTAGCAAAGCAAATATATCCAACTATGTAGTTCTCACCTCACTTTCTCCCACCCTCTTGTTTGGATCAAAATTTCCGCTCAAAGATATACTCTTGATATTTTTCATGAGTCGTTTTATAAATCCCTTAGAAGACATAGTTCTAAATACAATTAGTCACAAATTAGAGTGGGGAAGTTGGAGAGACATAACCATAATGCAGAGAAAAACAAACAAAGAGAGACAAGATCTTGAGAACAGGAAACATAAATGTTGCTTCTTTTGCTAGGGCTTCTTCAGTTTGTTTACTCTGGTGGAAGTGTAGCATGTAATATGTAAAATGGAGATTTCTGCAATGTTCTAATAATCCAGAATTTCATTAGCAAAAAGAAGGTGACCTGTAAATACTGCAAATATAGAGAAATGAGGGAATTCTTTGTTTTGATGTGAGCTTCATTAAAAGTACACCACCACAATTCTCCACTTTCTTTCTTTCTTTCTTCAATTTTTTTTTTTGAGACAGAGTCTCACTCTGTCACCCAGGCTGGAGTGCAGTGGTGCAGTCTCAGCTCACTGCAGACTCCGCCTCCCGGGTTCAAGTAATTCTCCTGCCTCAGCCTCCTAAGTAGCTGGGATTACAGGTGCCCGTCACCGTGCCCAGATAATTTTTGTATTTTTTTAGTAGAGACGGGGCTTCACCATGTTAGCCAGGGTGGTCTTGATCTCCTGAGCTCGTCATCTGCCCACCTCGTCCTCCCAAAGTGCTGGGATTACAGGCGTGAGCCACTGTGCCTGGCACATTCCTCCACTTTCATAAGACTCTTTTTTTTCTTTCCCCTCAAGATTTTAACACAAAACAAAAAAAGTTGAGTAGAAGGAAGCATGCATCCTTATTTTAATAATGTTGGAACACTGTTGTTGAGTGCACATTGTAGACTTCTTACTAGCTTGTTCTGGGCCTTGTCTCAGATCTCCAAGGAATTAAATGAGACAGCGATTGAAATATTGGTGTCATGATAATGATGAACATTTTTTATCAAAGCAGAAGTATTTTATAATAAAAAAGATACACATTTCTAATCCAACGACATTAAAAGTAGTTTCTATTGTTGCATAAATTTTGTTTTTTATTAGCTTTAATCTCAAAAGCCTATTTTTAATGAATTAAAATGTAATTTGGTTCTTCAGCAAAAACAGCCCTGCTAACCTCATTAGTCATTCACAAGAATTACATGACTCATCATTTATACTCAGAACTGGTCAGACAGATCATTTTTGATACTGTATTGATTACCCCAAACTTAATTTTTCTTGTTGTTGTATTCCCTGTTTAACCAAAGCATCAACATGTTGTAACTTACAGTAACTTGCTTATTACTGGCATTGAAACTGTTCCCTTGTTTAAGCTGTCTTCATTTTGAAAGTCTGAAAGTCATCTAAACTAAAACTATATGCTTACATTAAATTACATCAACTACTTTGTCATTTTAGACTCAGGCAATATATTGTGTTAGGATATTTTGATAGCCATACTTTTCCTGTCCTATAATTTCATTCATTGTTAATTACTAAAGTGGTATGACCACCATGAAAACATTATTGGAACTTTTAATATACTAGAAGTTGGTGTAGTATAATGAAAAGACAATGAATCAAATAGGTTTAAGTTTGATTTACAGCTCAACAAGTAGCGATTAATTCAAACTTTGGAATAAGTATTTGGATACTTTTCTAAGACTTGTTTTCATCATCCATTAAATAGGGGGAAATGATGCCCAACCATGCTGTTTTTATGGCGATTTGATGATACAATAGATACCAAAATAAAAATTTGTTGATCTCCTGTCACAAAAAATAAGCAGAATAATTTATCTGCAATTAAGAAGTACTAGTCTATTGGAAACTATAACTGACAAATGGATATTATTAATAAAATATGAAGCTGAATCTAGATTCAGCTGATATCAGCTCACTTAACTTCTCTTTGGTACAGCCTTTCCTGACTACTCTAGGTAAAGAATTTCCTTTGGCATTCTGCTGACCAACCTTTATTTTTGCCTTATCACTTAATCAGAAATGATGTCACATACTTGTTTTATAATTGGTTCCCATCACAATATAAACTCTTTAAGGGCAAAGACCATAATTTGTCTACCACTATGCTCAGTCCTTGCAGCTACTGGGAAGATTGTAGAACTTCAATAAATGAGTATTAAATAAATGAACACAGTGGAGTACCTAACTGATGGGAAGCACTGTTTGGTGCTATAGAAGTTTAAATATGAATATTTAAACTAAGTATATAAATATTTAAATAACTTTTCATCCAGTAGGCAATAGGACAAGTGAAGCAAATAAATGAAATACAAAGAAATTAAGCTTACCACCGTAAGTAAGGTTCAAGGAATGACAGAGCTTAATGCACAAGAGAGAGCTCAGCAATAAGAAGGTGTATTCACCCAACACTGAACCATCTATTAGAGTTTATTATGGTGATAATGATAAATGCCAGGGTGCTATTCCAGATATATAGACTTGTGTTTCTCCAACTTTGCCCTGAAGACTATTGGGAAATTTATGGATATAGTCCCTAAGAGAATGCTTCCATTTGCATTTCTTTTATAATGTCAAAATTAACCTGAGTTTGTTCAAAATTATCTGTATGGCTGTGACATAAACAATTATTTTCAGCTGGGCATGGTGGGCATGTGCCCACCGTACTGGACACAGTGCTTATGCCTGTCCATGCTGGG